>NW_027485670.1:0-32760 GCF_050908995.1 Andrena cerasifolii
TGTCTCGAAACACCTGCGCCACTTCTCGCTCTTTGATTTGCTCTCCGGAGACATTACTTTGTTCCATCTCTTTCGACGGCATGTTCTCCTGTTACAAAGGCCAATTCTGTGGATTCTGAAAATTTTCGCCAGATTTTGGCCAATATATCAGGAGAACATGAAGTGGAAAGAGGTATACTAAATTTCAGCTTCAAAGGCATCGCTTAAAAGTATCAAATCAGAGGCGCAGGCCTTTCAAGAGGCGTTCGAAAATTGTGCGACTCTTCGTTAAACAGTCACTGGCTCGAAACATCTGCGCCACTTCTCGCTCATGGATTTGCCCTCCGGAGACGTTATTTTGTGCCATCTCTTTCGACGGCATGTTCTCCTGTTACAAAGCCCAATTCTGTGGATTCTGAAAATTTTCGCCAGATTTTGGCCAATATATCAGGAGAACATGAAGTGGAAAGAGGTATACTAAATTTCAGCTTCAAAGGCATCGCCTTAAAGTTTCAAATCAGAGGCGCAGGCCTTTCAAGAGGCGTTCGAAAATTCTGCGTGTCTTCGTGAAACAGTCACTGGCTCGAAACATCTGCGCCACTTCTCGCTCATGGATTTGCCCTCCGGAGGCGTTACTTTGTGCCATCTCTTTCGACGGCATGTTCTCCTGTTACAAAGCCCAATTCTGTGGATTCTGAAAATTTTCGCCAGATTTTGGCCAATATATCAGGAGAACATGAAGTGGAAAGAGGTATACTAAATTTCAGCTTCAAAGGCATCGCCTTAAAGTTTCAAATCAGAGGCGCAGGCCTTTCAAGAGGCGTTCGAAAATTCTGCGTCTCTTCGTTAAACAGTCACTGTCTCGAAACACCTGCGCCATTTCTCGCTCTTTGATTTGCTCTCCGGAGACATTACTTTGTTCCATCTCTTTCGACGGCATGTTCTCCTGTTACAAAGCCCAATTTTGTGTATTCTCGAAATTTTCGCCAGATTTTGGCCAATAAATCAGGAGAAAATGAAGTGGAAAGAGGTATACTAAATTTCAGCTTCAAAGGCATCGCCTTAAAGTTGCAAATAAGAGGCGCAGGCCTTTCAAGAGGCGTTCGAAAATTCTGCGTCTCTTCGTTAATCAGTCACTGTCTCGAAACATCTGCGCCACATCGCGCTCTTTGATTTGCTCTCCGGAGACGTTACTTTGTGCCATCCCTTTCGACGGCATGTTCTCCTGTTACAAAGCCCAATTCTGTGGATTCTGAAAATTTTCGCCAGATTTTGGCCAATATATCAGGGGAACATGAAGTGGAAAGAGGTATACTAAATTTCAGCTTCAAAGGCATCGCCTTAAAGTTGCAAATAAGAGGCGCAGGCCTTTCAAGAGGCGTTCGAAAATTCTGCGTCTCTTCGTTAATCAGTCACTGTCTCGAAACATCTGCGCCACATCGCGCTCTTTGATTTGCTCTCCGGAGACGTTACTTTGTGCCATCCCTTTGGACGGCATGTTCTCCTGTTACAAAGCCCAATTCTGTGGATTCTGAAAATTTTCGCCAGATTTTGGCCAATATATCAGGAGAACATGAAGTGGAAAGAGGTATACTAAATTTCAGCTTCAAAGGCATCGCCTTAAAGTTTCAAATCAGAGGCGCAGGCCTTTCAAGAGGCGTTCGAAAATTCTGCGTGTCTTCGTGAAACAGTCACTGTCTCGAAACATCTGCGCCACTTCTCGCTCTTTGATTTGCTCTCCGGAGACATTACTTTGTTCCATCTCTTTCGACGGCATGTTCTCCTGTTACAAAGCCCCATTTTGTGCATTCTGAAAATGTTCGCCAGATTTTGGCCAATATATCAGGAGAACATGAAGTCAAAAGAGGTATACTAAATTTCAGCTTCAAAGGCATCGCCTTAAAGTTGCAAATAAGAGGCGCAGGCCTTTCAAGAGGCTTTCGAAAATTCTGCGTCTCTTCGTGAAACAGTCACTGTCTCGAAACACCTGCGCCACTTCTCGCTCTTTGATTTGCTCTCCGGAGACATTACTTTGTTCCATCTCTTTCGACGGCATGTTCTCCTGTTACAAAGCCCAATTTTGTGTATTCTCGAAATTTTCGCCAGATTTTGGCCAATAAATCAGGAGAAAATGAAGTGGAAAGAGGTATACTAAATTTCAGCTTCAAAGGCATCGCCTTAAAGTTGCAAATAAGAGGCGCAGGCCTTTCAAGAGGCGTTCGAAAATTCTGCGTCTCTTCGTTAATCAGTCACTGTCTCGAAACATCTGCGCCACATCGCGCTCTTTGATTTGCTCTCCGGAGACGTTACTTTGTGCCATCTCTTTCGACGGCATGTTCTCCTGTTACAAAGCCCAATTCTGTGGATTCTGAAAATTTTCGCCAGATTTTGGCCAATATATCAGGGGAACATGAAGTGGAAAGAGGTATACTAAATTTCAGGTTCAAAGGCATCGCCTTAAAGTTGCAAATCAGAGGCGCAGGCCTTTCAAGAGGCGTTCGAAAATTTTGCGTGTCTTCGTTAAACAGTCACTGTCTCGAAACACCTGCGCCATTTCTCGCTCTTTGATTTGCACTCCGGAGACATTACTTTGTTCCATCACTTTCGACAGCATGTTCTCCTGTTACAAAGCCCAATTTTGTGTATTCTCGAAATTTTCGCCAGATTTTGGCCAATAAATCAGGAGAAAATGAAGTGGAAAGAGGTATACTAAATTTCAGCTTCAAAGGCATCGCCTTAAAGTTGCAAATAAGAGGCGCAGGCCTTTCAAGAGGCGTTCGAAAATTCTGCGTCTCTTCGTTAATCAGTCACTGTCTCGAAACATCTGCGCCACATCGCGCTCTTTGATTTGCTCTCCGGAGACATTACTTTGTTCCATCTCTTTCGACGGCATGTTCTCCTGTTACAAAGCCCCATTTTGTGCATTCTGAAAATGTTCGCCAGATTTTGGCCAATATATCAGGAGAACATGAAGTCAAAAGAGGTATACTAAATTTCAGCTTCAAAGGCATCGCCTTAAAGTTGCAAATAAGAGGCGCAGGCCTTTCAAGAGGCTTTCGAAAATTCTGCGTCTCTTCGTGAAACAGTCACTGTCTCGAAACACCTGCGCCACTTCTCGCTCTTTGATTTGCTCTCCGGAGACATTACTTTGTTCCATCTCTTTCGACGGCATGTTCTCCTGTTACAAAGCCCAATTTTGTGTATTCTCGAAATTTTCGCCAGATTTTGGCCAATAAATCAGGAGAAAATGAAGTGGAAAGAGGTATACTAAATTTCAGCTTCAAAGGCATCGCCTTAAAGTTGCAAATAAGAGGCGCAGGCCTTTCAAGAGGCGTTCGAAAATTCTGCGTCTCTTCGTTAATCAGTCACTGTCTCGAAACATCTGCGCCACATCGCGCTCTTTGATTTGCTCTCCGGAGACTTTACTTTGTGCCATCTCTTTCGACGGCATGTTCTCCTGTTACAAAGCCCAATTCTGTGGATTCTGAAAATTTTCGCCAGATTTTGGCCAATATATCAGGGGAACATGAAGTGGAAAGAGGTATACTAAATTTCAGGTTCAAAGGCATCGCCTTAAAGTTGCAAATCAGAGGCGCAGGCCTTTCAAGAGGCGTTCGAAAATTTTGCGTGTCTTCGTTAAACAGTCACTGTCTCGAAACACCTGCGCCATTTCTCGCTCTTTGATTTGCACTCCGGAGATATTACTTTGTTCCATCACTTTCGACAGCATGTTCTCCTGTTACAAAGCCCAATTTTGTGTATTCTCGAAATTTTCGCCAGATTTTGGCCAATAAATCAGGAGAAAATGAAGTGGAAAGAGGTATACTAAATTTCAGCTTCAAAGGCATCGCCTTAAAGTTGCAAATAAGAGGCGCAGGCCTTTCAAGAGGCGTTCGAAAATTCTGCGTCTCTTCGTTAATCAGTCACTGTCTCGAAACATCTGCGCCACATCGCGCTCTTTGATTTGCTCTCCGGAGACATTACTTTGTTCCATCTCTTTCGACGGCATGTTCTCCTGTTACAAAGCCCAATTTTGTGTATTCTCGAAATTTTCGCCAGATTTTGGCCAATAAATCAGGAGAAAATGAAGTGGAAAGAGGTATACTAAATTTCAGCTTCAAAGGCATCGCCTTAAAGTTGCAAATAAGAGGCGCAGGCCTTTCAAGAGGCGTTCGAAAATTCTGCGTCTCTTCGTTAATCAGTCACTGTCTCGAAACATCTGCGCCACATCGCGCTCTTTGATTTGCTCTCCGGAGACGTTACTTTGTGCCATCCCTTTCGACGGCATGTTCTCCTGTTACAAAGCCCAATTCTGTGGATTCTGAAAATTTTCGCCAGATTTTGGCCAATATATCAGGGGAACATGAAGTGGAAAGAGGTATACTAAATTTCAGCTTCAAAGGCATCGCCTTAAAGTTTCAAATCAGAGGCGCAGGCCTTTCAAGAGGCGTTCGAAAATTCTGCGTGTCTTCGTGAAACAGTCACTGTCTCGAAACATCTGCGCCACTTCTCGCTCTTTGATTTGCTCTCCGGAGACATTACTTTGTTCCATCTCTTTCGACGGCATGTTCTCCTGTTACAAAGCCCCATTTTGTGCATTCTTAAAATGTTCGCCAGATTTTGGCCAATATATCAGGAGAACATGAAGTCAAAAGAGGTATACTAAATTTCAGCTTCAAAGGCATCGCCTTAAAGTTGCAAATAAGAGGCGCAGGCCTTTCAAGAGGCTTTCGAAAATTCTGCGTCTCTTCGTGAAACAGTCACTGTCTCGAAACACCTGCGCCACTTCTCGCTCTTTGATTTGCTCTCCGGAGACATTACTTTGTTCCATCTCTTTCGACGGCATGTTCTCCTGTTACAAAGCCCAATTTTGTGTATTCTCGAAATTTTCGCCAGATTTTGGCCAATAAATCAGGAGAAAATGAAGTGGAAAGAGGTATACTAAATTTCAGCTTCAAAGGCATCGCCTTAAAGTTGCAAATAAGAGGCGCAGGCCTTTCAAGAGGCGTTCGAAAATTCTGCGTCTCTTCGTTAATCAGTCACTGTCTCGAAACATCTGCGCCACATCGCGCTCTTTGATTTGCTCTCCGGAGACGTTACTTTGTGCCATCTCTTTCGACGGCATGTTCTCCTGTTACAAAGCCCAATTCTGTGGATTCTGAAAATTTTCGCCAGATTTTGGCCAATATATCAGGGGAACATGAAGTGGAAAGAGGTATACTAAATTTCAGGTTCAAAGGCATCGCCTTAAAGTTGCAAATCAGAGGCGCAGGCCTTTCAAGAGGCGTTCGAAAATTTTGCGTGTCTTCGTTAAACAGTCACTGTCTCGAAACACCTGCGCCATTTCTCGCTCTTTGATTTGCACTCCGGAGACATTACTTTGTTCCATCACTTTCGACAGCATGTTCTCCTGTTACAAAGCCCAATTTTGTGTATTCTCGAAATTTTCGCCAGATTTTGGCCAATAAATCAGGAGAAAATGAAGTGGAAAGAGGTATACTAAATTTCAGCTTCAAAGGCATCGCCTTAAAGTTGCAAATAAGAGGCGCAGGCCTTTCAAGAGGCGTTCGAAAATTCTGCGTCTCTTCGTTAATCAGTCACTGTCTCGAAACATCTGCGCCACATCGCGCTCTTTGATTTGCTCTCCGGAGACGTTGCTATGTGCCATCCCTTTGGACGGCATGTTCTCCTGTTACAAAGCCCAATTTTGTGCATTCTGAAAATTTTCGCTAGATTTTCGCCAATATATCAGGAGAACATGAAGTGGAAAGAGGTATACTAAATTTCAGCTTCAAAGGCATCGCCTTAAAGTTGCAAATAAGAGGCGCAGGCCTTTCAAGAGGCGTTCGAAAATTGTGCGACTCTTCGTTAAACAGTCACTGGCTCGAAACATCTGCGCCACTTCTCGCTCATGGATTTGCCCTCCGGAGGCGTTACTTTGTGCCATCTCTTTCGACGGCATGTTCTCCTGTTACAAAGCCCCATTTTGTGCATTCTGAAAATGTTCGCCAGATTTTGGCCAATATATCAGGAGAACATGAAGTCAAAAGAGGTATACTAAATTTCAGCTTCAAAGGCATCGCCTTAAAGTTGCAAATAAGAGGCGCAGGCCTTTCAAGAGGCTTTCGAAAATTCTGCGTCTCTTCGTGAAACAGTCACTGTCTCGAAACACCTGCGCCACTTCTCGCTCTTTGATTTGCTCTCCGGAGACATTACTTTGTTCCATCTCTTTCGACGGCATGTTCTCCTGTTACAAAGGCCAATTCTGTGGATTCTGAAAATTTTCGCCAGATTTTGGCCAATATATCAGGAGAACATGAAGTGGAAAGAGGTATACTAAATTTCAGCTTCAAAGGCATCGCCTTAAAGTTTCAAATCAGAGGCGCAGGCCTTTCAAGAGGCGTTCGAAAATTCTGCGTGTCTTCGTGAAACAGTCACTGGCTCGAAACATCTGCGCCACTTCTCGCTCATGGATTTGCCCTCCGGAGGCGTTACTTTGTGCCATCTCTTTCGACGGCATGTTCTCCTGTTACAAAGCCCAATTCTGTGGATTCTGAAAATTTTCGCCAGATTTTGGCCAATATATCAGGAGAACATGAAGTGGAAAGAGGTATACTAAATTTCAGCTTCAAAGGCATCGCCTTAAAGTTTCAAATCAGAGGCGCAGGCCTTTCAAGAGGCGTTCGAAAATTCTGCGTGTCTTCGTGAAACAGTCACTGTCTCGAAACATCTGCGCCACTTCTCGCTCTTTGATTTGCTCTCCGGAGACATTACTTTGTTCCATCTCTTTCGACGGCATGTTCTCCTGTTACAAAGCCCAATTTTGTGTATTCTCGAAATTTTCGCCAGATTTTGGCCAATAAATCAGGAGAAAATGAAGTGGAAAGAGGTATACTAAATTTCAGCTTCAAAGGCATCGCCTTAAAGTTGCAAATAAGAGGCGCAGGCCTTTCAAGAGGCGTTCGAAAATTCTGCGTCTCTTCGTTAATCAGTCTCTGTCTCGAAACATCTGCGCCACATCGCGCTCTTTGATTTGCTCTCCGGAGACGTTACTTTGTGCCATCTCTTTCGACGGCATGTTCTCCTGTTACAAAGCCCAATTCTGTGGATTCTGAAAATTTTCGCCAGATTTTGGCCAATATATCAGGGGAACATGAAGTGGAAAGAGGTATACTAAATTTCAGGTTCAAAGGCATCGCCTTAAAGTTGCAAATCAGAGGCGCAGGCCTTTCAAGAGGCGTTCGAAAATTTTGCGTGTCTTCGTTAAACAGTCACTGTCTCGAAACACCTGCGCCATTTCTCGCTCTTTGATTTGCACTCCGGAGACATTACTTTGTTCCATCACTTTCGACAGCATGTTCTCCTGTTACAAAGCCCAATTTTGTGTATTCTCGAAATTTTCGCCAGATTTAGGCCAATAAATCAGGAGAAAATGAAGTGGAAAGAGGTATACTAAATTTCAGCTTCAAAGGCATCGCCTTAAAGTTGCAAATAAGAGGCGCAGGCCTTTCAAGAGGCGTTCGAAAATTCTGCGTCTCTTCGTTAATCAGTCACTGTCTCGAAACATCTGCGCCACATCGCGCTCTTTGATTTGCTCTCCGGAGACGTTACTATGTGCCATCCCTTTGGACGGCATGTTCTCCTGTTACAAAGCCCAATTTTGTGCATTCTGAAAATTTTCGCTAGATTTTCGCCAATATATCAGGAGAACATGAAGTGGAAAGAGGTATACTAAATTTCAGCTTCAAAGGCATCGCCTTAAAGTTGCAAATAAGAGGCGCAGGCCTTTCAAGAGGCGTTCGAAAATTGTGACTCTTCGTTAAACAGTCACTGGCTCGAAACATCTGCGCCACTTCTCGCTCATGGATTTGCCCTCCGGAGGCGTTACTTTGTGCCATCTCTTTCGACGGCATGTTCTCCTGTTACAAAGCCCCATTTTGTGCATTCTGAAAATGTTCGCCAGATTTTGGCCAATATATCAGGAGAACATGAAGTCAAAAGAGGTATACTAAATTTCAGCTTCAAAGGCATCGCCTTAAAGTTGCAAATAAGAGGCGCAGGCCTTTCAAGAGGCTTTCGAAAATTCTGCGTCTCTTCGTGAAACAGTCACTGTCTCGAAACACCTGCGCCACTTCTCGCTCTTTGATTTGCTCTCCGGAGACATTACTTTGTTCCATCTCTTTCGACGGCATGTTCTCCTGTTACAAAGGCCAATTCTGTGGATTCTGAAAATTTTCGCCAGATTTTGGCCAATATATCAGGAGAACATGAAGTGGAAAGAGGTATACTAAATTTCAGCTTCAAAGGCATCGCCTTAAAGTTTCAAATCAGAGGCGCAGGCCTTTCAAGAGGCGTTCGAAAATTCTGCGTGTCTTCGTGAAACAGTCACTGGCTCGAAACATCTGCGCCACTTCTCGCTCATGGATTTGCCCTCCGGAGGCGTTACTTTGTGCCATCTCTTTCGACGGCATGTTCTCCTGTTACAAAGCCCAATTCTGTGGATTCTGAAAATTTTCGCCAGATTTTGGCCAATATATCAGGAGAACATGAAGTGGAAAGAGGTATACTAAATTTCAGCTTCAAAGGCATCGCCTTAAAGTTTCAAATCAGAGGCGCAGGCCTTTCAAGAGGCGTTCGAAAATTCTGCGTGTCTTCGTGAAACAGTCACTGTCTCGAAACATCTGCGCCACTTCTCGCTCTTTGATTTGCTCTCCGGAGACATTACTTTGTTCCATCTCTTTCGACGGCATGTTCTCCTGTTACAAAGCCCAATTTTGTGTATTCTCGAAATTTTCGCCAGATTTTGGCCAATAAATCAGGAGAAAATGAAGTGGAAAGAGGTATACTAAATTTCAGCTTCAAAGGCATCGCCTTAAAGTTGCAAATAAGAGGCGCAGGCCTTTCAAGAGGCGTTCGAAAATTCTGCGTCTCTTCGTTAATCAGTCTCTGTCTCGAAACATCTGCGCCACATCGCGCTCTTTGATTTGCTCTCCGGAGACGTTACTTTGTGCCATCTCTTTCGACGGCATGTTCTCCTGTTACAAAGCCCAATTCTGTGGATTCTGAAAATTTTCGCCAGATTTTGGCCAATATATCAGGGGAACATGAAGTGGAAAGAGGTATACTAAATTTCAGGTTCAAAGGCATCGCCTTAAAGTTGCAAATCAGAGGCGCAGGCCTTTCAAGAGGCGTTCGAAAATTTTGCGTGTCTTCGTTAAACAGTCACTGTCTCGAAACACCTGCGCCATTTCTCGCTCTTTGATTTGCACTCCGGAGACATTACTTTGTTCCATCACTTTCGACAGCATGTTCTCCTGTTACAAAGCCCAATTTTGTGTATTCTCGAAATTTTCGCCAGATTTTGGCCAATAAATCAGGAGAAAATGAAGTGGAAAGAGGTATACTAAATTTCAGCTTCAAAGGCATCGCCTTAAAGTTGCAAATAAGAGGCGCTGGCCTTTCAAGAGGCGTTCGAAAATTCTGCGTCTCTTCGTTAATCAGTCACTGTCTCGAAACATCTGCGCCACATCGCGCTCTTTGATTTGCTCTCCGGAGACGTTACTTTGTGCCATCCCTTTGGACGGCATGTTCTCCTGTTACAAAGCCCAATTTTGTGCATTCTGAAAATTTTCGCTAGATTTTGGCCAATATATCAGGAGAACATGAAGTCTAAAGAGGTATACTAAATTTCAGCTTCAAAGGCATCGCCTTAAACTTGTAATTAAGAGGCGCAGGCCTTTCAAGAGGCGTTCGAAAATTCTGCGTGTCTTCGTTAAAGAGTCACTGTCTCGAAACATCTGCGCCACATCTCGCTCTTTGATTTGCTCTCCGGAGACGTTACTTTGTGCCATCTCTTTCGACGGCATGTTCTCCTGTTACAAAGCCCAATTTTGTGCATTCTGAAAATTTTCGCCAGATTTTCGCCAATATATCAGGAGAACATGAAGTGGAAAGAGGTATACTAAATTTCAGCTTCAAAGGCATCGCCTTAAAGTTGCAAATAAGAGGCGCAGGCCTTTCAAGAGGCGTTCGAAAATTGTGCGACTCTTCGTTAAACAGTCACTGGCTCGAAACATCTGCGCCACTTCTCGCTCTTTGATTTGCTCTCCGGAGACATTACTTTGTTCCATCTCTTTCGACGGCATGTTCTCCTGTTACAAAGCCCCATTTTGTGCATTCTGAAAATGTTCGCCAGATTTTGGCCAATATATCAGGAGAACATGAAGTCAAAAGAGGTATACTAAATTTCAGCTTCAAAGGCATCGCCTTAAAGTTTCAAATCAGAGGCGCAGGCCTTTCAAGAGGCGTTCGAAAATTCTGCGTGTCTTCGTGAAACAGTCACTGTCTCGAAACATCTGCGCCACTTCTCGCTCTTTGATTTGCTCTCCGGAGACGTTACTTTGTGCCATCTCTTTCGACGGCATGTTCTCCTGTTACAAAGCCCAATTCTGTGGATTCTGAAAATTTTCGCCAGATTTTGGCCAATATATCAGGAGAACATGAAGTGGAAAGAGGTATACTAAATTTCAGGTTCAAAGGCATCGCCTTAAAGTTGCAAATCAGAGGCGCAGGCCTTTCAAGAGGCTTTCGAAAATTCTGCGTCTCTTCGTGAAACAGTCACTGTCTCGAAACACCTGCGCCACTTCTCGCTCTTTGATTTGCTCTCCGGAGACATTACTTTGTTCCATCTCTTTCGACGGCATGTTCTCCTGTTACAAAGCCCAATTTTGTGTATTCTCGAAATTTTCGCCAGATTTTGGCCAATAAATCAGGAGAAAATGAAGTGGAAAGAGGTATACTAAATTTCAGCTTCAAAGGCATCGCCTTAAAGTTGCAAATAAGAGGCGCAGGCCTTTCAAGAGGCGTTCGAAAATTCTGCGTCTCTTCGTTAATCAGTCACTGTCTCGAAATATCTGCGCCACTTCTCGCTCATGGATTTGCCCTCCGGAGGCGTTACTTTGTGCCATCTCTTTCGACGGCATGTTCTCCTGTTACAAAGCCCAATTCTGTGGATTCTGAAAATTTTCGCCAGATTTTGGCCAATATATCAGGAGAACATGAAGTGGAAAGAGGTATACTATATTTCAGCTTCAAAGGCATCGCCTTAAAGTTTCAAATCAGAGGCGCAGGCCTTTCAAGAGGCGTTCGAAAATTCTGCGTGTCTTCGTGAAACAGTCACTGTCTCGAAACATCTGCGCCACTTCTCGCTCTTTGATTTGCTCTCCGGAGACATTACTTTGTTCCATCTCTTTCGACGGCATGTTCTCCTGTTACAAAGCCCCATTTTGTGCATTCTGAAAATGTTCGCCAGATTTTGGCCAATATATCAGGAGAACATGAAGTCAAAAGAGGTATACTAAATTTCAGCTTCAAAGGCATCGCCTTAAAGTTGCAAATAAGAGGCGCAGGCCTTTCAAGAGGCGTTCGAACATTCTGCGTCTCTTCGTTAATCAGTCACTGTCTCGAAACATCTGCGCCACATCGCGCTCTTTGATTTGCTCTCCGGAGACGTTACTTTGTGCCATCCCTTTGGACGGCATGTTCTCCTGTTACAAAGCCCAATTTTGTGCATTCTGAAAATTTTTGCTAGATTTTGGCCAATATATCAGGAGAACATGAAGTGGAAAGAGGTATACTAAATTTCAGCTTCAAAGGCATCGCCTTAAACTTGTAATTAAGAGGCGCAGGCCTTTCAAGAGGCGTTCGAAAATTCTGCGTGTCTTCGTTAAAGAGTCACTGTCTCGAAACATCTGCGCCACTTCTCGCTCTTTGATTTGCTCTCCGGAGACGTTACTTTGTGCCATCTCTTTCGACGGCATGTTCTCCTGTTACAAAGCCCAATTCTGTGGATTCTGAAAATTTTCGCCAGATTTTGGCCAATATATCAGGAGAACATGAAGTGGAAAGAGGTATACTAAATTTCAGCTTCAAAGGCATCGCTTAAAAGTATCAAATCAGAGGCGCAGGCCTTTCAAGAGGCGTTCGAAAATAGTGCGACTCTTCGTTAAACAGTCACTGGCTCGAAACATCTGCGCCACTTCTCGCTCATGGATTTGCCCTCCGGAGACGTTACTTTGTGCCATCTCTTTCGACGGCATGTTCTCCAGTTACAAAGCCCAATTCTGTGGATTCTGAAAATTTTCGCCAGATTTTGGCCAATATATCAGGAGAACATGAAGTGGAAAGAGGTATACTAAATTTCAGCTTCAAAGGCATCGCCTTAAAGTTGCAAATAAGAGGCGCAGGCCTTTCAAGAGGCGTTCGAACATTCTGCGTCTCTTCGTTAATCAGTCACTGTCTCGAAACATCTGCGCCACATCGCGCTCTTTGATTTGCTCTCCGGAGACGTTACTTTGTGCCATCCCTTTGGACGGCATGTTCTCCTGTTACAAAGCCCAATTTTGTGCATTCTGAAAATTTTCGCTAGATTTTGGCCAATATATCAGGAGAACATGAAGTCTAAAGAGGTATACTAAATTTCAGCTTCAAAGGCATCGCCTTAAACTTGTAATTAAGAGGCGCAGGCCTTTCAAGAGGCGTTCGAAAATTCTGCGTGTCTTCGTGAAACAGTCACTGTCTCGAAACATCTGCGCCACTTCTCGCTCTTTGATTTGCCCTCCGGAGACGTTACTTTGTGCCATCTCTTTCGACGGCATGTTCTCCTGTTACAAAGCCCAATTCTGTGGATTCTGAAAATTTTCGCCAGATTTTGGCCAATATATCAGGAGAACATGAAGTGGAAAGAGGTATACTAAATTTCAGCTTCAAAGGCATCGCCTTAAAGTTGCAAATAAGAGGCGCAGGCCTTTCAAGAGGCGTTCGAAAATTCTGCGTGTCTTCGTGAAACAGTCACTGTCTCGAAACATCTGCGCCACTTCTCGCTCTTTGATTTGCTCTCCGGAGACATTACTTTGTTCCATCTCTTTCGACGGCATGTTCTCCTGTTACAAAGCCCCATTTTGTGCATTCTGAAAATGTTCGCCAGATTTTGGCCAATATATCAGGAGAACATGAAGTCAAAAGAGGTATACTAAATTTCAGCTTCAAAGGCATCGCCTTAAAGTTGCAAATAAGAGGCGCAGGCCTTTCAAGAGGCTTTCGAAAATTCTGCGTCTCTTCGTGAAACAGTCACTGTCTCGAAACACCTGCGCCACTTCTCGCTCTTTGATTTGCTCTCCGGAGACATTACTTTGTTCCATCTCTTTCGACGGCATGTTCTCCTGTTACAAAGCCCAATTTTGTGCATTCTGAAAATTTTTGCTAGATTTTGGCCAATATATCAGGAGAACATGAAGTGGAAAGAGGTATACTAAATTTCAGCTTCAAAGGCATCGCCTTAAACTTGTAATTAAGAGGCGCAGGCCTTTCAAGAGGCGTTCGAAAATTCTGCGTGTCTTCGTTAAAGAGTCACTGTCTCGAAACATCTGCGCCACTTCTCGCTCTTTGATTTGCTCTCCGGAGACGTTACTTTGTGCCATCTCTTTCGACGGCATGTTCTCCTGTTACAAAGCCCAATTCTGTGGATTCTGAAAATTTTCGCCAGATTTTGGCCAATATATCAGGAGAACATGAAGTGGAAAGAGGTATACTAAATTTCAGCTTCAAAGGCATCGCTTAAAAGTATCAAATCAGAGGCGCAGGCCTTTCAAGAGGCGTTCGAAAATAGTGCGACTCTTCGTTAAACAGTCACTGGCTCGAAACATCTGCGCCACTTCTCGCTCATGGATTTGCCCTCCGGAGACGTTACTTTGTGCCATCTCTTTCGACGGCATGTTCTCCAGTTACAAAGCCCAATTCTGTGGATTCTGAAAATTTTCGCCAGATTTTGGCCAATATATCAGGAGAACATGAAGTGGAAAGAGGTATACTAAATTTCAGCTTCAAAGGCATCGCCTTAAAGTTGCAAATAAGAGGCGCAGGCCTTTCAAGAGGCGTTCGAAAATTCTGCGTGTCTTCGTGAAACAGTCACTGTCTCGAAACATCTGCGCCACTTCTCGCTCTTTGATTTGCTCTCCGGAGACATTACTTTGTGCCATCTCTTTCGACGGCATGTTCTCCTGTTACAAAGCCCAATTCTGTGGATTCTGAAAATTTTCGCCAGATTTTGGCCAATATATCAGGAGAACATGAAGTGGAAAGAGGTATACTAAATTTCAGGTTCAAAGGCATCGCTTTAAAGTTGCAAATCAGAGGCGCAGGCCTTTCAAGAGGCGTTCGAAAATTCTGCGTGTCTTCGTGAAACAGTCACTGTCTCGAAACATCTGCGCCACTTCTCGCTCTTTGATTTGCTCTCCGGAGACATTACTTTGTTCCATCTCTTTCGACGGCATGTTCTCCTGTTACAAAGCCCCATTTTGTGCATTCTGAAAATTTTCGCCAGATTTTGGCCAATAAATCAGGAGAAAATGAAGTGGAAAGAGGTATACTAAATTTCAGCTTCAAAGGCATCGCCTTAAAGTTGCAAATAAGAGGCGCTGGCCTTTCAAGAGGCGTTCGAAAATTCTGCGTCTCTTCGTTAATCAGTCACTGTCTCGAAACATCTGCGCCACATCGCGCTCTTTGATTTGCTCTCCGGAGACGTTACTTTGTGCCATCCCTTTGGACGGCATGTTCTCCTGTTACAAAGCCCAATTTTGTGCATTCTGAAAATTTTCGCTAGATTTTGGCCAATATATCAGGAGAACATGAAGTCTAAAGAGGTATACTAAATTTCAGCTTCAAAGGCATCGCCTTAAACTTGTAATTAAGAGGCGCAGGCCTTTCAAGAGGCGTTCGAAAATTCTGCGTGTCTTCGTGAAACAGTCACTGTCTCGAAACATCTGCGCCACTTCTCGCTCTTTGATTTGCCCTCCGGAGACGTTACTTTGTGCCATCTCTTTCGACGGCATGTTCTCCTGTTACAAAGCCCAATTCTGTGGATTCTGAAAATTTTCGCCAGATTTTGGCCAATATATCAGGAGAACATGAAGTGGAAAGAGGTATACTAAATTTCAGCTTCAAAGGCATCGCCTTAAAGTTGCAAATAAGAGGCGCAGGCCTTTCAAGAGGCGTTCGAAAATTCTGCGTGTCTTCGTGAAACAGTCACTGTCTCGAAACATCTGCGCCACTTCTCGCTCTTTGATTTGCTCTCCGGAGACATTACTTTGTTCCATCTCTTTCGACGGCATGTTCTCCTGTTACAAAGCCCCATTTTGTGCATTCTGAAAATGTTCGCCAGATTTTGGCCAATATATCAGGAGAACATGAAGTCAAAAGAGGTATACTAAATTTCAGCTTCAAAGGCATCGCCTTAAAGTTGCAAATAAGAGGCGCAGGCCTTTCAAGAGGCTTTCGAAAATTCTGCGTCTCTTCGTGAAACAGTCACTGTCTCGAAACACCTGCGCCACTTCTCGCTCTTTGATTTGCTCTCCGGAGACATTACTTTGTTCCATCTCTTTCGACGGCATGTTCTCCTGTTACAAAGCCCAATTTTGTGTATTCTCGAAATTTTCTCCAGATTTTGGCCAATAAATCAGGAGAAAATGAAGTGGAAAGAGGTATACTAAATTTCAGCTTCAAAGGCATCGCCTTAAAGTTGCAAATAAGAGGCGCAGGCCTTTCAAGAGGCGTTCGAAAATTCTGCGTCTCTTCGTTAATCAGTCACTGTCTCGAAACATCTGCGCCACATCGCGCTCTTTGATTTGCTCTCCGGAGACGTTACTTTGTGCCATCTCTTTCGACGGCATGTTCTCCTGTTACAAAGCCCAATTCTGTGGATTCTCGAAATTTTCGCCAGATTTTGGCCAATAAATCAGGAGAAAATGAAGTGGAATGAGGAATACTAAATTTCAGCTTCAAAGGCATCGCCTTAAAGTTGCAAATAAGAGGCGCAGGCCTTTCAAGAGGCGTTCGAAAATTCTGCGTCTCTTCGTTAATCAGTCCCTGTCTCGAAACATCTGCGCCACATCGCGCTCTTTGATTTGCTCTCCGGAGACGTTACTTTGTGCCATCTCTTTCGACGGCATGTTCTCCTGTTACAAAGCCCAATTCTGTGGATTCTGAAAATTTTCGCCAGATTTTGGCCAATATATCAGGGGAACATGAAGTGGAAAGAGGTATACTAAATTTCAGGTTCAAAGGCATCGCCTTAAAGTTGCAAATCAGAGGCGCAGGCCTTTCAAGAGGCGTTCGAAAATTTTGCGTGTCTTCGTTAAACAGTCACTGTCTCGAAACACCTGCGCCATTTCTCGCTCTTTGATTTGCACTCCGGAGACATTACTTTGTTCCATCACTTTCGACAGCATGTTCTCCTGTTACAAAGTACAATTTTGTGTATTCTCGAAATTTTCGCCAGATTTTGGCCAATAAATCAGGAGAAAATGAAGTGGAAAGAGGTATACTAAATTTCAGCTTCAAAGGCATCGCCTTAAAGTTGCAAATAAGAGGCGCAGGCCTTTCAAGAGGCGTTCGAAAATTCTGCGTCTCTTCGTTAATCAGTCACTGTCTCGAAACATCTGCGCCACATCGCGCTCTTTGATTTGCTCTCCGGAGACGTTACTTTGTGCCATCTCTTTCGACGGCATGTTCTCCTGTTACAAAGCCCAATTCTGTGGATTCTGAAAATTTTCGCCAGATTTTGGCCAATATATCAGTAGAACATGAAGTGGAAAGAGGTACACTAAATTTCAGCTTCAAAGGCATCGCCTTAAAGTTGCAAATAAGAGGCGCAGGCCTTTCAAGAGGCGTTCGAAAATTCTGCGTGTCTTCGTGAAACAGTCACTGTCTCGAAACATCTGCGCCACTTCTCGCTCTTTGATTTGCTCTCCGGAGACATTACTTTGTTCCATCTCTTTCGACGGCATGTTCTCCTGTTACAAAGCCCCATTTTGTGCATTCTGAAAATGTTCGCCAGATTTTGGCCAATATATCAGGAGAACATGAAGTCAAAAGAGGTATACTAAATTTCAGCTTCAAAGGCATCGCCTTAAAGTTGCAAATAAGAGGCGCAGGCCTTTCAAGAGGCTTTCGAAAATTCTGCGTCTCTTCGTGAAACAGTCACTGTCTCGAAACACCTGCGCCACTTCTCGCTCTTTGATTTGCTCTCCGGAGACATTACTTTGTTCCATCTCTTTCGACGGCATGTTCTCCTGTTACAAAGCCCAATTTTGTGTATTCTCGAAATTTTCTCCAGATTTTGGCCAATAAATCAGGAGAAAATGAAGTGGAAAGAGGTATACTAAATTTCAGCTTCAAAGGCATCGCCTTAAAGTTGCAAATAAGAGGCGCAGGCCTTTCAAGAGGCGTTCGAAAATTTTGCGTCTCTTCGTTAATCAGTCACTGTCTCGAAACATCTGCGCCACATCGCGCTCTTTGATTTGCACTCCGGAGACATTACTTTGTTCCATCACTTTCGACAGCATGTTCTCCTGTTACAAAGCCCAATTTTGTGTATTCTCGAAATTTTCGCCAGATTTTGGCCAATAAATCAGGAGAAAATGAAGTGGAAAGAGGTATACTAAATTTCAGCTTCAAAGGCATCGCCTTAAAGTTGCAAATAAGAGGCGCAGGCCTTTCAAGAGGCGTTCGAAAATTCTGCGTCTCTTCGTTAATCAGTCACTGTCTCGAAACATCTGCGCCACATCGCGCTCTTTGATTTGCTCTCCGGAGACGTTACTTTGTGCCATCCCTTTGGACGGCATGTTCTCCTGTTACAAAGCCCAATTCTGTGGATTCTGAAAATTTTCGCCAGATTTTGGCCAATATATCAGGAGAACATGAAGTGGAAAGAGGTATACTAAATTTCAGCTTCAAAGGCATCGCCTTAAAGTTGCAAATAAGAGGCGCAGGCCTTTCAAGAGGCGTTCGAAAATTCTGCGTCTCTTCGTTAATCAGTCACTGTCTCGAAACATCTGCGCCACATCGCGCTCTTTGATTTGCTCTCCGGAGACGTTACTTTGTGCCATCCCTTTGGACGGCATGTTCTCCTGTTACAAAGCCCAATTCTGTGGATTCTGAAAATTTTCGCCAGATTTTGGCCAATATATCAGGAGAACATGAAGTGGAAAGAGGTATACTAAATTTCAGCTTCAAAGGCATCGCCTTAAAGTTGCAAATAAGAGGCGCAGGCCTTTCAAGAGGCGCTCGAAAATTCTGCGTGTCTTCGTGAAACAGTCACTGTCTCGAAACATCTGCGCCACTTCTCGCTCTTTGATTTGCTCTCCGGAGACATTACTTTGTTCCATCTCTTTCGACGGCATGTTCTCCTGTTACAAAGCCCAATTTTGTGTATTCTCGAAATTTTCGCCAGATTTTGGCCAATAAATCAGGAGAAAATGAAGTGGAATGAGGTATACTAAATTTCAGCTTCAAAGGCATCGCCTTAAAGTTGCAAATAAGAGGCGCAGGCCTTTCAAGAGGCGTTCGAAAATTCTGCGTCTCTTCGTTAATCAGTCACTGTCTCGAAACATCTGCGCCACATCGCGCTCTTTGATTTGCTCTCCGGAGACGTTACTTTGTGCCATCTCTTTCGACGGCATGTTCTCCTGTTACAAAGCCCAATTCTGTGGATTCTGAAAATTTTCGCCAGATTTTGGCCAATATATCAGGGGAACATGAAGTGGAAAGAGGAATACTAAATTTCAGGTTCAAAGGCATCGCCTTAAAGTTGCAAATCAGAGGCGCAGGCCTTTCAAGAGGCGTTCGAAAATTTTGCGTGTCTTCGTTAAACAGTCACTGTCTCGAAACACCTGCGCCATTTCTCGCTCTTTGATTTGCACTCCGGAGACATTACTTTGTTCCATCACTTTCGACAGCATGTTCTCCTGTTACAAAGCCCAATTTTGTGTATTCTCGAAATTTTCGCCAGATTTTGGCCAATAAATCAGGAGAAAATGAAGTGGAAAGAGGTATACTAAATTTCAGCTTCAAAGGCATCGCCTTAAAGTTGCAAATAAGAGGCGCAGGCCTTTCAAGAGGCGTTCGAAAATAGTGCGACTCTTCGTTAAACAGTCACTGGCTCGAAACATCTGCGCCACTTCTCGCTCATGGATTTGCCCTCCGGAGACGTTACTTTGTGCCATCTCTTTCGACGGCATGTTCTCCTGTTACAAAGCCCAATTCTGTGGATTCTGAAAATTTTCGCCAGATTTTGGCCAATATATCAGGAGAACATGAAGTGGAAAGAGGTACACTAAATTTCAGCTTCAAAGGCATCGCCTTAAAGTTGCAAATAAGAGGCGCAGGCCTTTCAAGAGGCGTTCGAAAATTCTGCGTGTCTTCGTGAAACAGTCACTGTCTCGAAACATCTGCGCCACTTCTCGCTCTTTGATTTGCTCTCCGGAGACATTACTTTGTTCCATCTCTTTCGACGGCATGTTCTCCTGTTACAAAGCCCCATTTTGTGCATTCTGAAAATGTTCGCCAGATTTTGGCCAATATATCAGGAGAACATGAAGTCAAAAGAGGTATACTAAATTTCAGCTTCAAAGGCATCGCCTTAAAGTTGCAAATAAGAGGCGCAGGCCTTTCAAGAGGCTTTCGAAAATTCTGCGTCTCTTCGTGAAACAGTCACTGTCTCGAAACACCTGCGCCACTTCTCGCTCTTTGATTTGCTCTCCGGAGACATTACTTTGTTCCATCTCTTTCGACGGCATGTTCTCCTGTTACAAAGCCCAATTTTGTGTATTCTCGAAATTTTCTCCAGATTTTGGCCAATAAATCAGGAGAAAATGAAGTGGAAAGAGGTATACTAAATTTCAGCTTCAAAGGCATCGCCTTAAAGTTGCAAATAAGAGGCGCAGGCCTTTCAAGAGGCGTTCGAAAATTTTGCGTCTCTTCGTTAATCAGTCACTGTCTCGAAACATCTGCGCCACATCGCGCTCTTTGATTTGCACTCCGGAGACATTACTTTGTTCCATCACTTTCGACAGCATGTTCTCCTGTTACAAAGCCCAATTTTGTGTATTCTCGAAATTTTCGCCAGATTTTGGCCAATAAATCAGGAGAAAATGAAGTGGAAAGAGGTATACTAAATTTCAGCTTCAAAGGCATCGCCTTAAAGTTGCAAATAAGAGGCGCAGGCCTTTCAAGAGGCGTTCGAAAATTCTGCGTCTCTTCGTTAATCAGTCACTGTCTCGAAACATCTGCGCCACATCGCGCTCTTTGATTTGCTCTCCGGAGACGTTACTTTGTGCCATCCCTTTGGACGGCATGTTCTCCTGTTACAAAGCCCAATTCTGTGGATTCTGAAAATTTTCGCCAGATTTTGGCCAATATATCAGGAGAACATGAAGTGGAAAGAGGTATACTAAATTTCAGCTTCAAAGGCATCGCCTTAAAGTTGCAAATAAGAGGCGCAGGCCTTTCAAGAGGCGCTCGAAAATTCTGCGTCTCTTCGTTAATCAGTCACTGTCTCGAAACATCTGCGCCACATCGCGCACTTTGATTTGCTCTCCGGAGACGTTACTTTGTGCCATCCCTTTGGACGGCATGTTCTCCTGTTACAAAGCCCAATTTTGTGCATTCTGAAAATTTTCGCTAGATTTTGGCCAATATATCAGGAGAACATGAAGTGGAAAGAGGTATACTAAATTTCAGCTTCAAAGGCATCGCCTTAAACTTGTAATTAAGAGGCGCAGGCCTTTCAAGAGGCGTTCGAAAATTGTGCGACTCTTCGTTAAACAGTCACTGGCTCGAAACATCTGCGCCACTTCTCGCTCATGGATTTGCCCTCCGGAGGCGTTACTTTGTGCCATCCCTTTGGACGGCATGTTCTCCTGTTACAAAGCCCAATTTTGTGCATTCTGAAAATTTTCGCTAGATTTTGGCCAATATATCAGGAGAACATGAAGTGGAAAGAGGTATACTAAATTTCAGCTTCAAAGGCATCGCCTTAAACTTGTAATTAAGAGGCGCAGGCCTTTCAAGAGGCGTTCGAAAATTGTGCGACTCTTCGTTAAACAGTCACTGGCTCGAAACATCTGCGCCACTTCTCGCTCATGGATTTGCCCTCCGGAGGCGTTACTTTGTGCCATCTCTTTCGACGGCATGTTCTCCTGTTACAAAGCCCCATTTTGTGCATTCTGAAAATGTTCGCCAGATTTTGGCCAATATATCAGGAGAACATGAAGTCAAAAGAGGTACACTAAATTTCAGCTTCAAAGGCATCGCCTTAAAGTTGCAAATAAGAGGCGCAGGCCTTTCAAGAGGCTTTCGAAAATTCTGCGTCTCTTCGTGAACCAGTCACTGTCTCGAAACACCTGCGCCACTTCTCGCTCTTTGATTTGCTCTCCGGAGACGTTACTTTGTGCCATCTCTTTCGACGGCATGTTCTCCTGTTACAAAGCCCAATTCTGTGGATTCTGAAAATTTTCGCCAGATTTTGGCCAATATATCAGGAGAACATGAAGTGGAAAGAGGTATACTAAATTTCAGCTTCAAAGGCATCGCCTTAAAGTTTCAAATCAGAGGCGCAGGCCTTTCAAGAGGCGTTCGAAAATTCTGCGTGTCTTCGTGAAACAGTCACTGTCTCGAAACATCTGCGCCACTTCTCGCTCTTTGATTTGCTCTCCGGAGACATTACTTTGTTCCATCTCTTTCGACGGCATGTTCTCCTGTTACAAAGCCCCATTTTGTGCATTCTGAAAATGTTCGCCAGATTTTGGCCAATATATCAGGAGAACATGAAGTCAAAAGAGGTATACTAAATTTCAGGTTCAAAGGCATCGCCTTAAAGTTTCAAATCAGAGGCGCAGGCCTTTCAAGAGGCGTTCGAAAATTCTGCGTGTCTTCGTGAAACAGTCACTGTCTCGAAACATCTGCGCCACATCTCGCTCTTTGATTTGCTCTCCGGAGACATTACTTTGTTCCATCTCTTTCGACGGCATGTTCTCCTGTTACAAAGCCCCATTTTGTGCATTCTGAAAATGTTCGCCAGATTTTGGCCAATATATCAGGAGAACATGAAGTCAAAAGAGGTATACTAAATTTCAGCTTCAAAGGCATCGCCTTAAAGTTGCAAATAAGAGGCGCAGGCCTTTCAAGAGGCTTTCGAAAATTCTGCGTCTCTTCGTGAAACAGTCACTGTCTCGAAACACCTGCGCCACTTCTCGCTCTTTGATTTGCTCTCCGGAGACATTACTTTGTTCCATCTCTTTCGACGGCATGTTCTCCTGTTACAAAGCCCAATTTTGTGTATTCTCGAAATTTTCGCCAGATTTTGGCCAATAAATCAGGAGAAAATGAAGTGGAATGAGGTATACTAAATTTCAGCTTCAAAGGCATCGCCTTAAAGTTGCAAATAAGAGGCGCAGGCCTTTCAAGAGGCGTTCGAAAATTCTGCGTCTCTTCGTTAATCAGTCACTGTCTCGAAACATCTGCGCCACATCGCGCACTTTGATTTGCTCTCCGGAGACGTTACTTTGTGCCATCCTTTGGACGGCATGTTCTCCTGTTACAAAACCCAATTTTGTGCATTCTGAAAATTTTCGCTAGATTTTGGCCAATATATCAGGAGAACATGAAGTGGAAAGAGGTATACTAAATTTCAGCTTCAAAGGCATCGCCTTAAACTTGTAATTAAGAGGCGCAGGCCTTTCAAGAGGCGTTCGAAAATTGTGCGACTCTTCGTTAAACAGTCACTGGCTCGAAACATCTGCGCCACTTCTCGCTCATGGATTTGCCCTCCGGAGGCGTTACTTTGTGCCATCTCTTTCGACGGCATGTTCTCCTGTTACAAAGCCCAATTCTGTGGATTCTGAAAATTTTCGCCAGATTTTGGCCAATATATCAGGAGAACATGAAGTGGAAAGAGGTATACTAAATTTCAGCTTCAAAGGCATCGCCTTAAAGTTTCAAATCAGAGGCGCAGGCCTTTCAAGAGGCGTTCGAAAATTCTGCGTGTCTTCGTGAAACAGTCACTGTCTCGAAACATCTGCGCCACTTCTCGCTCTTTGATTTGCTCTCCGGAGACATTACTTTGTTCCATCTCTTTCGACGGCATGTTCTCCTGTTACAAAGCCCCATTTTGTGCATTCTGAAAATGTTCGCCAGATTTTGGCCAATATATCAGGAGAACATGAAGTCAAAAGAGGTACACTAAATTTCAGCTTCAAAGGCATCGCCTTAAAGTTGCAAATAAGAGGCGCAGGCCTTTCAAGAGGCTTTCGAAAATTCTGCGTGTCTTCGTGAACCAGTCACTGTCTCGAAACACCTGCGCCACTTCTCGCTCTTTGATTTGCTCTCCGGAGACGTTACTTTGTGCCATCTCTTTCGACGGCATGTTCTCCTGTTACAAAGCCCAATTCTGTGGATTCTCGAAATTTTCTCCAGATTTTGGCCAATAAATCAGGAGAAAATGAAGTGGAAAGAGGTATACTAAATTTCAGCTTCAAAGGCATCGCCTTAAAGTTGCAAATAAGAGGCGCAGGCCTTTCAAGAGGCGTTCGAAAATTTTGCGTGTCTTCGTTAAACAGTCACTGTCTCGAAACACCTGCGCCATTTCTCGCTCTTTGATTTGCACTCCGGAGACATTACTTTGTTCCATCACTTTCGACAGCATGTTCTCCTGTTACAAAGCCCAATTTTGTGGATTCTCGAAATTTTCTCCAGATTTTGGCCAATATATCAGGAGAACATGAAGTGGAAAGAGGTATACTAAATTTCAGCTTCAAAGGCATCGCCTTAAAGTTGCAAATAAGAGGCGCAGGCCTTTCAAGAGGCGTTCGAAAATTGTGCGACTCTTCGTTAAACAGTCACTGGCTCGAAACATCTGCGCCACTTCTCGCTCATGGATTTGCCCTCCGGAGGCGTTACTTTGTGCCATCTCTTTCGACGGCATGTTCTCCTGTTACAAAGCCCAATTCTGTGGATTCTGAAAATTTTCGCCAGATTTTGGCCAATATATCAGGAGAACATGAAGTGGAAAGAGGTATACTAAATTTCAGCTTCAAAGGCATCGCTTAAAAGTATCAAATCAGAGGCGCAGGCCTTTCAAGAGGCGTTCGAAAATTGTGCGACTCTTCGTTAAACAGTCACTGGCTCGAAACATCTGCGCCACTTCTCGCTCATGGATTTGCCCTCCGAGACGTTATTTTGTGCCATCTCTTTCGACGGCATGTTCTCCTGTTACAAAGCCCAATTCTGTGGATTCTGAAAATTTTCGCCAGATTTTGGCCAATATATCAGGAGAACATGAAGTGGAAAGAGGTATACTAAATTTCAGCTTCAAAGGCATCGCCTTAATGTTTCAAATCAGAGGCGCAGGCCTTTCAAGAGGCGTTCGAAAATTCTGCGTGTCTTCGTGAAACATTCACTGTCTCGAAACATCTGCGCCACTTCTCGCTCTTTGATTTGCTCTCCGGAGACATTACTTTGTTCCATCTCTTTCGACGGCATGTTCTCCTGTTACAAAGCCCCATTTTGTGCATTCTGAAAATGTTCGCCAGATTTTGGCCAATATATCAGGAGAACATGAAGTCAAAAGAGGTATACTAAATTTCAGCTTCAAAGGCATCGCCTTAAAGTTGCAAATAAGAGGCGCAGGCCTTTCAAGAGGCTTTCGAAAATTCTGGCGTCTCTTCGTGAAACAGTCACTGTCTCGAAACACCTGCGCCACTTCTCGCTCTTTGATTTGCTCTCCGGAGACATTACTTTGTTCCATCTCTTTCGACGGCATGTTCTCCTGTTACAAAGCCCAATTTTGTGTATTCTCGAAATTTTCGCCAGATTTTGGCCAATAAATCAGGAGAAAATGAAGTGGAAAGAGGTATACTAAATTTCAGCTTCAAAGGCATCGCCTTAAAGTTGCAAATAAGAGGCGCAGGCCTTTCAAGAGGCGTTCGAAAATTCTGCGTCTCTTCGTTAATCAGTCACTGTCTCGAAATATCTGCGCCACATCGCGCTCTTTGATTTGCTCTCCGGCGACGTTACTTTGTGCCATCTCTTTCGACGGCATGTTCTCCTGTTACAAAGCCCAATTCTGTGGATTCTGAAAATTTTCGCCAGATTTTGGCCAATATATCAGGGGAACATGAAGTGGAAAGAGGTATACTAAATTTCAGGTTCAAAGGCATCGCCTTAAAGTTGCAAATCAGAGGCGCAGGCCTTTCAAGAGGCGTTCGAAAATTCTGCGTCTCTTCGTTAATCAGTCACTGTCTCGAAACATCTGCGCCACATCGCGCTCTTTGATTTGCTCTCCGGAGACGTTACTTTGTGCCATCCCTTTGGACGGCATGTTCTCCTGTTACAAAGCCCAATTTTGTGCATTCTGAAAATTTTCGCCAGATTTTCGCCAATATATCAGGAGAACATGAAGTGGAAAGAGGTATACTAAATTTCAGCTTCAAAGGCATCGCCTTAAAGTTGCAAATAAGAGGCGCAGGCCTTTCAAGAGGCGTTCGAAAATTGTGCGACTCTTCGTTAAACAGTCACTGGCTCGAAACATCTGCGCCACTTCTCGCTCATGGATTTGCCCTCCGGAGGCGTTACTTTGTGCCATCTCTTTCGACGGCATGTTCTCCTGTTACAAAGCCCAATTCTGTGGATTCTGAAAATTTTCGCCAGATTTTGGCCAATATATCAGGAGAACATGAAGTGGAAAGAGGTATACCAAATTTCAGCTTCAAAGGCATCGCCTTAAAGTTTCAAATCAGAGGCGCAGGCCTTTCAAGAGGCGTTCGAAAATTCTGCGTGTCTTCGTGAAACAGTCACTGTCTCGAAACATCTGCGCCACTTCTCGCTCTTTGATTTGCTCTCCGGAGACATTACTTTGTTCCATCTCTTTCGACGGCATGTTCTCCTGTTACAAAGCCCCATTTTGTGCATTCTGAAAATGTTCGCCAGATTTTGGCCAATATATCAGGAGAACATGAAGTCAAAAGAGGTATACTAAATTTCAGTTTCAAAGGCAGCGCCTTAAAGTTGCAAATAAGAGGCGCAGGCCTTTCAAGAGGCTTTCGAAAATTCTGCGTCTCTTCGTGAAACAGTCACTGTCTCGAAACACCTGCGCCACTTCTCGCTCTTTGATTTGCTCTCCGGAGACATTACTTTGTTCCATCTCTTTCGACGGCATGTTCTCCTGTTACAAAGCCCAATTTTGTGTATTCTCGAAATTTTCGCCAGATTTTGGCCAATAAATCAGGAGAAAATGAAGTGGAAAGAGGTATACTAAATTTCAGCTTCAAAGGCATCGCCTTAAAGTTGCAAATAAGAGGCGCAGGCCTTTCAAGAGGCGTTCGAAAATTCTGCGTCTCTTCGTTAATCAGTCACTGTCTCGAAACATCTGCGCCACATCGCGCTCTTTGATTTGCTCTCCGGAGACGTTACTTTGTGCCATCTCTTTCGACGGCATGTTCTCCTGTTACAAAGCCCAATTCTGTGGATTCTGAAAATTTTCGCCAGATTTTGGCCAATATATCAGGGGAACATGAAGTGGAAAGAGGTATACTAAATTTCAGGTTCAAAGGCATCGCCTTAAAGTTGCAAATCAGAGGCGCAGGCCTTTCAAGAGGCGTTCGAAAATTTTGCGTGTCTTCGTTAAACAGTCACTGTCTCGAAACACCTGCGCCATTTCTCGCTCTTTGATTTGCACTCCGGAGACATTACTTTGTTCCATCACTTTCGACAGCATGTTCTCCTGTTACAAAGCCCAATTTTGTGTATTCTCGAAATTTTCGCCAGATTTTGGCCAATAAATCAGGAGAAAATGAAGTGGAAAGAGGTATACTAAATTTCAGCTTCAAAGGCATCGCCTTAAAGTTGCAAATAAGAGGCGCAGGCCTTTCAAGAGGCGTTCGAAAATTCTGCGTCTCTTCGTTAATCAGTCACTGTCTCGAAACATCTGCGCCACATCGCGCTCTTTGATTTGCTCTCCGGAGACGTTACTTTGTGCCATCCCTTTGGACGGCATGTTCTCCTGTTACAAAGCCCAATTTTGTGCATTCTGAAAATTTTCGCTAGATTTTGGCCAATATATCAGGAGAACATGAAGTGGAAAGAGGTATACTAAATTTCAGCTTCAAAGGCATCGCCTTAAACTTGTAATTAAGAGGCGCAGGCCTTTCAAGAGGCGTTCGAAAATTCTGCGTGTCTTCGTTAAAGAGTCACTGTCTCGAAACATCTGCGCCACTTCTCGCTCTTTGATTTGCTCTCCGGAGACATTACTTTGTTCCATCTCTTTCGACGGCATGTTCTCCTGTTACAAAGCCCCATTTTGTGCATTCTGAAAATGTTCGCCAGATTTTGGCCAATATATCAGGAGAACATGAAGTCAAAAGAGGTATACTAAATTTCAGTTTCAAAGGCATCGCCTTAAAGTTGCAAATAAGAGGCGCAGGCCTTTCAAGAGGCTTTCGAAAATTCTGCGTCTCTTCGTGAAACAGTCACTGTCTCGAAACACCTGCGCCACTTCTCGCTCTTTGATTTGCTCTCCGGAGACATTACTTTGTGCCATCTCTTTCGACGGCATGTTCTCCTGTTACAAAGCCCAATTTTGTGTATTCTCGAAATTTTCGCCAGATTTTGGCCAATAAATCAGGAGAAAATGAAGTGGAAAGAGGTATACTAAATTTCAGCTTCAAAGGCATCGCCTTAAAGTTGCAAATAAGAGGAGCAGGCCTTTCAAGAGGCGTTCGAAAATTCTGCGTCTCTTCGTTAATCAGTCACTGTCTCGAAACATCTGCGCCACATCGCGCTCTTTGATTTGCTCTCCGGCGACGTTACTTTGTGCCATCTCTTTCGACGGCATGTTCTCCTGTTACAAAGCCCAATTCTGTGGATTCTGAAAATTTTCGCCAGATTTTGGCCAATATATCAGGGGAACATGAAGTGGAAAGAGGTATACTAAATTTCAGGTTCAAAGGCATCGCCTTAAAGTTGCAAATCAGAGGCGCAGGCCTTTCAAGAGGCGTTCGAAAATTCTGCGTCTCTTCGTTAATCAGTCACTGTCTCGAAACATCTGCGCCACATCGCGCTCTTTGATTTGCTCTCCGGAGACGTTACTTTGTGCCATCCCTTTGGACGGCATGTTCTCCTGTTACAAAGCCCAATTTTGTGCATTCTGAAAATTTTCGCCAGATTTTCGCCAATATATCAGGAGAACATGAAGTGAAAGAGGTATACTAAATTTCAGCTTCAAAGGCATCGCCTTAAAGTTGCAAATAAGAGGCGCAGGCCTTTCAAGAGGCGTTCGAAAATTGTGCGACTCTTCGTTAAACAGTCACTGGCTCGAAACATCTGCGCCACTTCTCGCTCATGGATTTGCCCTCCAGAGGCGTTACTTTGTGCCATCTCTTTCGACGGCATGTTCTCCTGTTACAAAGCCCAATTCTGTGGATTCTGAAAATTTTCGCCAGATTTTGGCCAATATATCAGGAGAACATGAAGTGGAAAGAGGTATACCAAATTTCAGCTTCAAAGGCATCGCCTTAAAGTTTCAAATCAGAGGCGCAGGCCTTTCAAGAGGCGTTCGAAAATTCTGCGTGTCTTCGTGAAACAGTCACTGTCTCGAAACATCTGCGCCACTTCTCGCTCTTTGATTTGCTCTCCGGAGACATTACTTTGTTCCATCTCTTTCGACGGCATGTTCTCCTGTTACAAAGCCCCATTTTGTGCATTCTGAAAATGTTCGCCAGATTTTGGCCAATATATCAGGAGAACATGAAGTCAAAAGAGGTATACTAAATTTTAGTTTCAAAGGCATCGCCTTAAAGTTGCAAATAAGAGGCGCAGGCCTTTCAAGAGGCTTTCGAAAATTCTGCGTCTCTTCGTGAAACAGTCACTGTCTCGAAAGACCTGCGCCACTTCTCGCTCTTTGATTTGCTCTCCGGAGACATTACTTTGTTCCATCTCTTTCGACGGCATGTTCTCCTGTTACAAAGCCCAATTTTGTGTATTCTCGAAATTTTCGCCAGATTTTGGCCAATAAATCAGGAGAAAATGAAGTGGAAAGAGGTATACTAAATTTCAGCTTCAAAGGCATCGCCTTAAAGTTGCAAATAAGAGGCGCAGGCCTTTCAAGAGGCGTTCGAAAATTCTGCGTCTCTTCGTTAATCAGTCACTGTCTCGAAACATCTGCGCCACATCGCGCTCTTTGATTTGCTCTCCGGAGACGTTACTTTGTGCCATCTCTTTCGACGGCATGTTCTCCTGTTACAAAGCCCAATTCTGTGGATTCTGAAAATTTTCGCCAGATTTTGGCCAATATATCAGGGAACATGAAGTGGAAAGAGGTATACTAAATTTCAGGTTCAAAGGCATCGCCTTAAAGTTGCAAATCAGAGGCGCAGGCCTTTCAAGAGGCGTTCGAAAATTTTGCGTGTCTTCGTTAAACAGTCACTGTCTCGAAACACCTGCGCCATTTCTCGCTCTTTGATTTGCACTCCGGAGACATTACTTTGTTCCATCACTTTCGACAGCATGTTCTCCTGTTACAAAGCCCAATTTTGTGTATTCTCGAAATTTTCGCCAGATTTTGGCCAATAAATCAGGAGAAAATGAAGTGGAAAGAGGTATACTAAATTTCAGCTTCAAAGGCATCGCCTTAAAGTTGCAAATAAGAGGCGCAGGCCTTTCAAGAGGCGTTCGAAAATTCTGCGTCTCTTCGTTAATCAGTCACTGTCTCGAAAACCTCTGCGCCACATCGCGCTCTTTGATTTGCTCTCCGGAGACGTTACTTTGTGCCATCCCTTTGGACGGCATGTTCTCCTGTTACAAAGCCCAATTTTGTGCATTCTGAAAATTTTCGCTAGATTTTGGCCAATATATCAGGAGAACATGAAGTGGAAAGAGGTATACTAAATTTCAGCTTCAAAGGCATCGCCTTAAACTTGTAATTAAGAGGCGCAGGCCTTTCAAGAGGCGTTCGATAATTCTGCGTGTCTTCGTTAAAGAGTCACTGTCTCGAAACATCTGCGCCACTTCTCGCTCTTTGATTTGCTCTCCGGAGACATTACTTTGTTCCATCTCTTTCGACGGCATGTTCTCCTGTTACAAAGCCCCATTTTGTGCATTCTGAAAATGTTCGCCAGATTTTGGCCAATATATCAGGAGAACATGAAGTCAAAAGAGGTATACTAAATTTCAGTTTCAAAGGCATCGCCTTAAAGTTGCAAATAAGAGGCGCAGGCCTTTCAAGAGGCTTTCGAAAATTCTGCGTCTCTTCGTGAAACAGTCACTGTCTCGAAACACCTGCGCCACTTCTCGCTCTTTGATTTGCTCTCCGGAGACATTACTTTGTTCCATCTCTTTCGACGGCATGTTCTCCTGTTACAAAGCCCAATTTTGTGTATTCTCGAAATTTCGCCAGATTTTGGCCAATAAATCAGGAGAAAATGAAGTGGAAAGAGGTATACTAAATTTCAGCTTCAAAGGCATCGCCTTAAAGTTGCAAATAAGAGGCGCAGGCCTTTCAAGAGGCGTTCGAAAATTCTGCGTCTCTTCGTTAATCAGTCACTGTCTCGAAACATCTGCGCCACATCGCGCTCTTTGATTTGCTCTCCGGAGACGTTACTTTGTGCCATCTCTTTCGACGGCATGTTCTCCTGTTACAAAGCCCAATTCTGTGGATTCTGAAAATTTTCGCCAGATTTTGGCCAATATATCAGGGGAACATGAAGTGGAAAGAGGTATACTAAATTTCAGGTTCAAAGGCATCGCCTTAAAGTTGCAAATCAGAGGCGCAGGCCTTTCAAGATGCGTTCGAAAATTTTGCGTGTCTTCGTTAAACAGTCACTGTCTCGAAACACCTGCGCCATTTCTCGCTCTTTGATTTGCACTCCGGAGACATTACTTTGTTCCATCACTTTCGACAGCATGTTCTCCTGTTACAAAGCCCAATTTTGTGTATTCTCGAAATTTTCGCCAGATTTTGGCCAATAAATCAGGAGAAAATGAAGTGGAAAGAGGTATACTAAATTTCAGCTTCAAAGGCATCGCCTTAAAGTTGCAAATAAGAGGCGCAGGCCTTTCAAGAGGCGTTCGAAAATTCTGCGTCTCTTCGTTAATCAGTCACTGTCTCGAAACATCTGCGCCACATCGCGCTCTTTGATTTGCTCTCGGAGACGTTACTTTGTGCCATCCCTTTGGACGGCATGTTCTCCTGTTACAAAGCCCAATTTTGTGCATTCTGAAAATTTTCGCTAGATTTTGGCCAATATATCAGGAGAACATGAAGTGGAAAGAGGTATACTAAATTTCAGCTTCAAAGGCATCGCCTTAAACTTGTAATTAAGAGGCGCAGGCCTTTCAAGAGGCGTTCGAAAATTCTGCGTGTCTTCGTTAAAGAGTCACTGTCTCGAAACATCTGCGCCACTTCTCGCTCTTTGATTTGCTCTCCGGAGACATTACTTTGTTCCATCTCTTTCGACGGCATGTTCTCCTGTTACAAAGCCCCATTTTGTGCATTCTGAAAATGTTCGCCAGATTTTGGCCAATATATCAGGAGAACATGAAGTCAAAAGAGGTATACTAAATTTCAGCTTCAAAGGCATCGCCTTAAAGTTGCAAATAAGAGGCGCAGGCCTTTCAAGAGGCTTTCGAAAATTCTGCGTCTCTTCGTGAAACAGTCACTGTCTCGAAACACCTGCGCCACTTCTCGCTCTTTGATTTGCTCTCCGAAGACATTACTTTGTTCCATCTCTTTCGATGGCATGTTCTCCTGTTACAAAGCCCAATTTTGTGTATTCTCGAAATTTTCGCCAGATTTTGGCCAATAAATCAGGAGAAAATGAAGTGGAAAGAAGTATACTAAATTTCAGCTTCAAAGGCATCGCCTTAAAGTTGCAAATAAGAGGCGCAGGCCTTTCAAGAGGCGTTCGAAAATTCTGCGTCTCTTCGTTAATCAGTCACTGTCTCGAAACATCTGCGCCACATCGCGCTCTTTGATTTGCTCTCCGGAGACGTTACTTTGTGCCATCTCTTTCGACGGCATGTTCTCCTGTTACAAAGCCCAATTCTGTGGATTCTGAAAATTTTCGCCAGATTTTGGCCAATATATCAGGGGAACATGAAGTGGAAAGAGGTATACTAAATTTCAGGTTCAAAGGCATCGCCTTAAAGTTGCAAATCAGAGGCGCAGGCCTTTCAAGAGGCTTTCGAAAATTCTGCGTCTCTTCGTGAAACAGTCACTGTCTCGAAACACCTGCGCCACTTCTCGCTCTTTGATTTGCTCTCCGGAGACATTACTTTGTTCCATCTCTTTCGACGGCATGTTCTCCTGTTACAAAGCCCAATTTTGTGTATTCTCGAAATTTTCGCCAGATTTTGGCCAATAAATCAGGAGAAAATGAAGTGGAAAGAGGTATACTAAATTTCAGCTTCAAAGGCATCGCCTTAAAGTTGCAAATAAGAGGCGCAGGCCTTTCAAGAGGCGTTCGAAAATTCTGCGTCTCTTCGTTAATCAGTCACTGTCTCGAAACATCTGCGCCACATCGCGCTCTTTGATTTGCTCTCCGGAGACGTTACTTTGTGCCATCCCTTTGGACGGCATGTTCTCCTGTTACAAAGCCCAATTTTGTGCATTCTGAAAATTTTCGCTAGATTTTGGCCAATATATCAGGAGAACATGAAGTGGAAAGAGGTATACTAAATTTCAGCTTCAAAGGCATCGCCTTAAACTTGTAATTAAGAGGCGCAGGCCTTTCAAGAGGCGTTCGAAAATTCTGCGTGTCTTCGTTAAAGAGTCACTGTCTCGAAACATCTGCGCCACTTCTCGCTCTTTGATTTGCTCTCCGGAGACATTACTTTGTTCCATCTCTTTCGACGGCATGTTCTCCTGTTACAAAGCCCCATTTTGTGCATTCTGAAAAT
>NW_027485671.1:0-32751 GCF_050908995.1 Andrena cerasifolii
GTGGCGCAGATGTTTCAAGACAGTAACTGTTTAACGAAGACACGCAGAATTTTCGAACGCCTCTTGAAAGGCCTGCGCCTCTTATTTGCAACTTTAAGGCGATGCCTTTGAAGCTGAAATTTAGTATACCTCTTTCCACTTCATTTTCTCCTGATTTATTGGCCAAAATCTGGCGAAAATTTCGAGAATACACAAAATTGGGCTTTGTAACAGGAGAACATGCCGTCGAAAGAGATAGAACAAAGTAATGTCTCCGGAGAACAAATCAAAGAGCGAGAAGTGGCGCAGGTGTTTCGAGACAGTGACTGTTTCACGAAGAGACGCAGAATTTTCGAAAGCCTCTTGAAAGGCCTGCGCCTCTTATTTGCAACTTTAAGGCGATGCCTTTGAAGCTGAAATTTAGTATACCTCTTTTGACTTCATGTTCTCCTGATATATTGGCCAAAATCTGGCGAAAATTTTCAGAATGCACAAAATTGGGCTTTGTAACAGGAGAACATGCCATCGATAGAGATGGCACAAAGTAACGTCTCCGGAGAGCAAATCAAATAGCGGGAAGTGGCGCAGATGTTTCAAGACAGTGACTGTTTAACGAAGACACGCAGAATTTTCGAACGCCTCTTGAAAGGCCTGCGCCTCTTATTTGCAACTTTAAGGCGATGCCTTTGAAGCTGAAATTTAGTATACCTCTTTCCACTTCATGTTCTCCTGATATATTGGCCAAAATCTGGCGAAAATTTTCCGAATGCACAAAATTGGGCTTTGTAACAGGAGAACATGCCGTCGATAGAGATGGCACAAAGTAACGTCTCCGGAGAGCAAATCAAAGAGCGGGAAGTGGCGCAGATGTTTCAAGACAGTAACTGTTTAACGAAGACACGCAGAATTTTCGAACGCCTCTTGAAAGGCCTGCGCCTCTTAATTGCAACTTTAAGGCGATGCCTTTGAAGCCGAAATTTAGTATACCTCTTTCCACTTCATGTTCTCCTGATATATTGGCCAAAATCTGGCGAAAATTTTCAGAATGCACAAAATTGGGCTTTGTAACAGAAGAACATGCCGTCGAAAGAGATGGCACAAAGTAACGTCTCCGGACAGCAAACGAAGGAGCGAGAAGTGGCGCAGGTGTTTCGAGACAGTGACTGTTTCACGAAGAGACGCAGAATTTTCGAAAGCCTCTTGAAAGGCCTGCGCCTCTTATTTGCAACTTTAAGGCGATGCCTTTGAAGCTGATATTTAGTATACCTCTTTTGACTTCATGTTCTCCTGATATATTGGCCAAAATCTGGCGAAAATTTTCAGAATGCACAAAATTGGGCTTTGTAACAGGAGAACATGCCATCGATAGAGATGGCACAAAGTAACGTCTCCGGAGAGCAAATCAAATAGCGGGAAGTGGCGCAGATGTTTCAAGACAGTAACTGTTTAACGAAGACACGCAGAATTTTCGAACGCCTCTTGAAAGGCCTGCGCCTCTTAATTGCAACTTTAAGGCGATGCCTTTGAAGCCGAAATTTAGTATACCTCTTTCCACTTCATGTTCTCCTGATATATTGGCCAAAATCTGGCGAAAATTTTCAGAATGCACAAAATTGGGCTTTGTAACAGGAGAACATGCCATCGATAGAGATGGCACAAAGTAACGTCTCCGGAGAGCAAATCAAATAGCGGGAAGTGGCGCAGATGTTTCAAGACAGTGACTGTTTAACGAAGACACGCAGAATTTTCGAACGCCTCTTGAAAGGCCTGCGCCTCTTATTTGCAACTTTAAGGCGATGCCTTTGAAGCTGATATTTAGTATACCTCTTTTGACTTCATGTTCTCCTGATATATTGGCCAAAATCTGGCGAAAATTTTCAGAATGCACAACATTGGGCTTTGTAACAGGAGAACATGCCGTCGAAAGAGATGGCACAAAGCAACGTCTCCGGAGAGCAAATCAAAGAGCGAGATGTGGCGCAGATGTTTCGAGACAGTGACTGTTTCACGAAGAGACGCAGAATTTTCGAACGCCTCTTGAAAGGCCTGCACCTCTTAATTGCAACTTTAAGGCGATGCCTTTGAAGCTGAAATTTAGTATACCTCTTTCCACTTCATGTTCTCCTGATATATTGGCCAAAATCGAGAGAAAATTTTCAGAATGCACAACATTGGGCTTTGTAACAGGAGAACATGCCGTCGAAAGAGATGGCACAAAGCAACGTCTCCGGAGAGCAAATCAAAGAGCGAGATGTGGCGCAGATGTTTCGAGACAGTGACTGATTAACGAAGAGACACAGAATTTTCGAACACCACTTGAAAGGCCTGCGCCTCTTATTTGCAACTTTAAGGCGATGCCTTTGAAGCTGAAATTTAGTATACCTCTTTCCACTTCATATTCTCCTGATTTATTGGCCAAAATCTGGCGAAAATTTCGAGAATACACAAAATTGGGCTTTGTAACAGGAGAACATGCCGTCGAAAGAGATAGAACAAAGTAATGTCTCCGGAGAACAAATAAAAGAGCGAGAAGTGGCGCAGATATTTCGAGACAGTGACTGTTTAACGAAGAGTCGCACAATTTTCGAACGCCTCTTGAAAGGCCTGCGCCTCTTATTTGCAACTTTAAGGCGATGCCTTTGAAGCTGAAATTTAGTATACCTCTTTCCACTTCATGTTCTGCTGATATATTGGCCAAAATCTGGCGAAAATTTTCAGAATGCACAGAATTGGGCGTTGTAACAGGAGAACATGCCGTCGAAAGAGATGGCACAAAGTAACGTCTCCGGAGGGCAAATCAATGAGCGAGAAGTGGCGCAGATGTTTCGAGACAGTGACTGTTTAACGAAGAGTCGCACAATTTTCGAACGCCTCTTGAAAGGCCTGCGCCTCTGATTTGATACTTTTAAGCGATGCCTTTGAAGCTGAAATTTAGTATACCCCTTTCCACTTCATTTTCTCCTGATATATTGGCCAAAATCTAGCGAAAATTTTCAGAATGCACAACATTGGGCTTTGTAACAGGCAAACTTGCCGTCGAAAGAGTTGGCACAAAGTAACGTCTCCGGAGAGCAAATCAAGGAGCGAGAAGTGGCGCAGGTGTTTCGAGACAGTGACTGCTTAACGAAGAGACGCAGAATTTTCGAACGCATCTTGAAAGGCCTGCGCCTCTTAATTACAAGTTTAAGGCGATGCCTTTGAAGCTGAAATTTAGTATACCTCTTTCCACTTCATGTTCTCCTGATATATTGGCCAAAATCTGGCGAAAATATCGAGAATACACAAAATTGAGCTTTGTAACAGGAGAACATGCCGTCGAAAGAGATGGAACAATATAACGTCTCCGGACAGCAAACGAAGGAGCGAGAAGTGGCGCAGATGTTTCGAGACTGTGACTGTTTAACGAAGACACGCAGAATTTTCGAACGCCTCTTGAAAGGCCTGCGCCTCTTATTTGCAACTTTAAGGCGATGCCTTTGAAGCTGAAATTTAGTATACCTCTTTCCACTTCATGTTCTCCTGATATATTGGCCAAAATCTGGCGAAAATTTCAGAATGGACAGAATTGGGCTTTGTAACAGGAGAACATGCCGTCGAAAGAGATGGCACAAAGTAACGTCTCCGGAGGGCAAATCAATGAGCGAGAAGTGGCGCAGATGTATCGAGACAGTGACTGTTTAACGAAGAGTCGCACAATTTTCGAACGCCTCTTGAAAGGCCTGCGCCTCTGATTTGATACTTTTAAGCGATGCCTTTGAAGCTGAAATTTAGTATACCCCTTTCCACTTCATGTTCTCTTGATATATTGGCCAAAATCTAGCGAAAATTTTCAGAATGCACAAAATTGGGCTTTGTAACAGGAGAACATGCCGTCGAAAGAGATGGCACAAAGCAACGTCTCCGGAGAGCAAATCAAAGAGCGAGATATGGCGCAGATGTTTCGAGACAGTGACTGATTAACGAAGAGACACAGAATTTTCGAACTCCTCTTGAAAGGCCTGCGCCTCTTATTTGCAACTTTAAGGCGATGCCTTTGAAGCTGAAATTTAGTATACCTCTTTCCACTTCATTTTCTCCTGATATATTGGCCAAAATCTGGCGAAAATATCGAGAATACACAAAATTGAGCTTTGTAACAGGAGAACATGCCGTCGAAAGAGATGGAACAATATAACGTCTCCGGACAGCAAACGAAGGAGCGAGAAGTGGCGCAGGTGTTTCGAGACAGTGACTGTTTCACGAAGAGACGCAGAATTTTCGAAAGCCTCTTGAAAGGCCTGCGCCTCTTAATTGCAACTTTAAGGCGATGCCTTTGAAGCTGAAATTTAGTATACCTCTTTCCACTTCATGTTCTCCTGATATATTGGCCAAAATCTGGCGAAAATTTTCCGAATGCACAAAATTGGGCTTTGTAACAGGAGAACATGCCATCGATAGAGATGGCACAAAGTAACGTCTCCGGAGAGCAAATCAAATAGCGGGAAGTGGCGCAGATGTTTCAAGACAGTAACTGTTTAACGAAGACACGCAGAATTTTCGAACGCCTCTTGAAAGGCCTGCGCCTCTTAATTGCAACTTTAAGGCGATGCCTTTGAAGCCGAAATTTAGTATACCTCTATCCACTTCATGTTCTCCTGATATATTGGCCAAAATCTGGCGAAAATTTTCAGAATGCACAAAATTGGGCTTTGTAACAGGAGAACATGCCGTCGAAAGAGATAGAACAAAGTAATGTCTCCGGAGAACAAATCAAAGAGCGAGAAGTGGCGCAGGTGTTTCGAGACAGTGACTGTTTCACGAAGAGACGCAGAATTTTCGAAAGCCTCTTGAAAGGCCTGCGCCTCTTATTTGCAACTTTAAGGCGATGCCTTTGAAGCTGAAATTTAGTATACCTCTTTTGACTTCATGTTCTCCTGATATATTGGCCAAAATCTGGCGAAAATTTTCAGAATGCACAAAATTGGGCTTTGTAACAGGAGAACATGCCATCGATAGAGATGGCACAAAGTAACGTCTCCGGAGAGCAAATCAAATAGCGGGAAGTGGCGCAGATGTTTCAAGACAGTGACTGTTTAACGAAGACACGCAGAATTTTCGAACGCCTCTTGAAAGGCCTGCGCCTCTTATTTGCAACTTTAAGGCGATGCCTTTGAAGCTGAAATTTAGTATACCTCTTTCCACTTCATGTTCTCCTGATATATTGGCCAAAATCTGGCGAAAATTTTCCGAATGCACAAAATTGGGCTTTGTAACAGGAGAACATGCCGTCGATAGAGATGGCACAAAGTAACGTCTCCGGAGAGCAAATCAAAGAGCGGGAAGTGGCGCAGATGTTTCAAGACAGTAACTGTTTAACGAAGACACGCAGAATTTTCGAACGCCTCTTGAAAGGCCTGCGCCTCTTAATTGCAACTTTAAGGCGATGCCTTTGAAGCCGAAATTTAGTATACCTCTTTCCACTTCATGTTCTCCTGATATATTGGCCAAAATCTGGCGAAAATTTTCAGAATGCACAAAATTGGGCTTTGTAACAGAAGAACATGCCGTCGAAAGAGATGGCACAAAGTAACGTCTCCGGACAGCAAACGAAGGAGCGAGAAGTGGCGCAGGTGTTTCGAGACAGTGACTGTTTCACGAAGAGACGCAGAATTTTCGAAAGCCTCTTGAAAGGCCTGCGCCTCTTATTTGCAACTTTAAGGCGATGCCTTTGAAGCTGATATTTAGTATACCTCTTTTGACTTCATGTTCTCCTGATATATTGGCCAAAATCTGGCGAAAATTTTCCGAATGTACAAAATTGGGCTTTGTAACAGGAGAACATGCCGTCGATAGAGATGGCACAAAGTAACGTCTCCGGAGAGCAAATCAAAGAGCGGGAAGTGGCGCAGATGTTTCAAGACAGTGACTGTTTAACGAAGACACGCAGAATTTTCGAACGCCTCTTGAAAGGCCTGCGCCTCTTAATTGCAACTTTAAGGCGATGCCTTTGAAGCCGAAATTTAGTATACCTCTTTCCACTTCATGTTCTCCTGATATATTGGCCAAAATCTGGCGAAAATTTTCAGAATGCACAAAATTGGGCTTTGTAACAGAAGAACATGCCGTCGAAAGAGATGGCACAAAGTAACGTCTCCGGAGAGCAAATCAAAGAGCGAGATGTGGCGCAGATGTTTCGAGACAGTGACTGTTTCACGAAGAGACGCAGAATTTTCGAACGCCTCTTGAAAGGCCTGCACCTCTTAATTGCAACTTTAAGGCGATGCCTTTGTAGCTGAAATTTAGTATACCTCTTTCCACTTCATGTTCTCCTGATATATTGGCCAAAATCGAGCGAAAATTTTCAGAATGCACAACATTGGGCTTTGTAACAGGAGAACATGCCGTCGAAAGAGATGGCACAAAGTAACGTCTCCGGAGAGCAAATCAAGGAGCGAGAAGTGGCGCACGTGTTTCGAGACAGTGACTGTTTAACGAAGAGATGCAGAATTTTCGAACGCCTCTTGAAAGGCCTGCGCCTCTTAATTGCAAATTTAAGGCGATGCCTTTGAAGCTGAAATTTAGTATACCTCTATCCACTACATGTTCTCCTGATATATTGGCCAAAATCTGGCGAAAATTTACAGAATACACAAAATTGGGCTTTGTAACAGGAGAACATGCCGTCGAAAGAGATGGAACAAAGTAATGTCTCCGGAGAGCAAATCAAAGAGCGAGAAGTGGCGCAGGTGTTCCGAGACAGTGACTGTTTCACGAAGAGACGCAGAATTTTCGAAAGCCTCTTGAAAGGCCTGCGCCTCTTAATTGCAACTTTAAGGCGATGCCTTTGAAGCTGAAATTTAGTATACCTCTTTCCACTTCATGTTCTCCTGATATATTGGCCAAAATCTGGCGAAAATTTTCCGAATGCACAAAATTGGGCTTTGTAACAGGAGAACATGCCATCGATAGAGATGGCACAAAGTAACGTCTCCGGAGAGCAAATCAAATAGCGGGAAGTGGCGCAGATGTTTCAAGACAGTGACTGTTTAACGAAGACACGCAGAATTTTCGAACGCCTCTTGAAAGGCCTGCGCCTCTTATTTGCAACTTTAAGGCGATGCCTTTGAAGCTGAAATTTAGTATACCTCTTTTGACTTCATGTTCTCCTGATATATTGGCCAAAATCTGGCGAAAATTTTCCGAATGCACAAAATTGGGCTTTGTAACAGGAGAATATGCCGTCGATAGAGATGGCACAAAGTAACGTCTCCGGAGAGCAAATCAAAGAGCGGGAAGTGGCGCAGATGTTTCAAGACAGTGACTGTTTCACGAAGAGACGCAGAATTTTCGAACGCCTCTTGAAAGGCCTGCGCCTCTTTATTGCAACTTTAAGGCGATGCCTTTGAAGCCGAAATTTAGTATACCTCTTTCCACTTCATGTTCTCCTGATATATTGGCCAAAATCTGGCGAAAATTTTCAGAATGCACAAAATTGGGCTTTGTAACAGAAGAACATGCCGTCGAAAGAGATGGAACAATATAACGTCTCCGGACAGCAAACGAAGGAGCGAGAAGTGGCGCAGGTGTTTCGAGACAGTGACTGTTTCACGAAGAGACGCAGAATTTTCGAACGCCTCTTGAAAGGCCTGCGCCTCTTAATTGCAAATTTAAGGCGATGCCTTTGAAGCTGAAATTTAGTATACCCCTTTCCACTTCATGTTCTCCTGATATATTGGCCAAAATCTAGCGAAAATTTTCAGAATGCACAAAATTGGGCTTTGTAACAGGAGAACATGCCGTTGAAAGAGGTGGCACAAAGCAACGTCTCCGGAGAGCAAATCAAAGAGCGAGATGTGGCGCAGATGTTTCGAGACAGTGACTGATTAACGAAGAGACACAGAATTTTCGAACACCTCTTGAAAGGCCTGCGCCTCTTATTTGCAACTTTAAGGCGATGCCTTTGAAGCTGAAATTTAGTATACCTCTTTCCACTTCATTTTCTCCTGATTTGTTGGCCAAAATCTGGCGAAAATTTTCAGAATGCACAGAATTGGGCTTTGTAACAGGAGAACATGCCGTCGAAAGAGATGGCACAAAGTATCGTCTCCGGAGGGCAAATCAATGAGCGAGAAGTGGCGCAGATGTATCGAGACAGTGACTGTTTAACGAAGAGTCGCACAATTTTCGAACGCCTCTTGAAAAGCCTGCACCTCTTAATTGCAACTTTAAGGCGATGCCTTTGAAGCTGAAATTTAGTATACCTCTTTCCACTTCATGTTCTCCTGATATATTGGCCAAAATCGAGCGCAAATTTTCAGAATGCACAACATTGGGCTTTGTAACAGGAGAACATGCCGTCGAAAGAGATGGCACAAAGTAACGTCTCCGGAGAGCAAATCAAGGAGCGAGAAGTGGCGCACGTGTTTCGAGACAGTGACTGTTTAACGAAGAGATGCAGAATTTTCGAACGCCTCTTGAAAGGCCTGCGCCTCTTAATTGCAAATTTAAGGCGATGCCTTTGAAGCTGAAATTTAGTATACCTCTTTCCACTTCATGTTCTCCTGATATATTGGCCAAAATCTGGCGAAAATTTTCAGAATGCACAAAATTGGGCTTTGTAACAGAAGAACATGCCGTCGAAAGAGATGGCACAAAGTAACGTCTCCGGAGAGCAAATCAAAGAGCGAGATGTGGCGCAGATGTTTCGAGACAGTGACTGTTTCACGAAGAGACGCAGAATTTTCGAACGCCTCTTGAAAGGCCTGCACCTCTTAATTGCAACTTTAAGGCGATGCCTTTGAAGCTGAAATTTAGTATACCTCTTTCCACTTCATGTTCTCCTGATATATTGGCCAAAATCGAGCGAAAATTTTCAGAATGCACAACATTGGGCTTTGTAACAGGAGAACATGCCGTCGAAAGAGATGGCACAAAGTAACGTCTCCGGAGAGCAAATCAAGGAGCGAAAAGTGGCGCACGTGTTTCGAGACAGTGACTGTTTAACGAAGAGATGCAGAATTTTCGAACGCCTCTTGAAAGGCCTGCGCCTCTTAATTGCAAATTTAAGGCGATGCCTTTGAAGCTGAAATTTAGTATACCTCTTTCCACTTCATGTTCTCCTGATATATTGGCCAAAATCTGGCGAAAATTTTCCGAATGCACAAATTTGGGCTTTGTAACAGGAGAACATGCCATCGATAGAGATGGCACAAAGTAACGTCTCCGGAGAGCAAATCAAATAGCGGGAAGTGGCGCAGATGTTTCAAGACAGTGACTGTTTAACGAAGACACGCAGAATTTTCGAACGCCTCTTGAAAGGCCTGCGCCTCTTATTTGCAACTTTAAGGCGATGCCTTTGAAGCTGAAATTTAGTATACCTCTTTCCACTTCATTTTCTCCAGATTTATTGGCCAAAATCTGGCGAAAATTTTCAGAATGCACAGAATTGGGCTTTGTAACAGAAGAACATGCCGTCGAAAGAGATGGCACAAAGTAACGTCTCCGGAGAGCAAATCAAGGAGCGAGAAGTGGCGCACGTGTTTCGAGACAGTGACTGTTTAACGAAGAGATGCAGAATTTTCGAACGCCTCTTGAAAGGCCTGCGCCTCTTAATTGCAAATTTAAGGCGATGCCTTTGAAGCTGAAATTTAGTATACCTCTATCCACTACATGTTCTCCTGATATATTGGCCAAAATCTGGCGAAAATTTACAGAATACACAAAATTGGGCTTTGTAACAGGAGAACATGCCGTCGAAAGAGATGGAACAAAGTAAGGTCTCCGGAGAGCAAATCAAAGAGCGAGAAGTGGCGCAGGTGTTCCGAGACAGTGACTGTTTCACGAAGAGACGCAGAATTTTCGAAAGCCTCTTGAAAGGCCTGCGCCTCTTAATTGCAACTTTAAGGCGATGCCTTTGAAGCTGAAATTTAGTATACCTCTTTCCACTTCATGTTCTCCTGATATATTGGCCAAAATCTGGCGAAAATTTTCCGAATGCACAAAATTGGGCTTTGTAACAGGAGAACATGCCATCGATAGAGATGGCACAAAGTAACGTCTCCGGAGAGCAAATCAAATAGCGGGAAGTGGCGCAGATGTTTCAAGACAGTGACTGTTTAACGAAGACACGCAGAATTTTCGAACGCCTCTTGAAAGGCCTGCGCCTCTTATTTGCAACTTTAAGGCGATGCCTTTGAAGCTGAAATTTAGTATACCTCTTTTGACTTCATGTTCTCCTGATATATTGGCCAAAATCTGGCGAAAATTTTCCGAATGCACAAAATTGGGCTTTGTAACAGGAGAACATGCCGTCGATAGAGATGGCACAAAGTAACGTCTCCGGAGAGCAAATCAAAGAGCGGGAAGTGGCGCAGATGTTTCAAGACAGTGACTGTTTAACGAAGAGATGCAGAATTTTCGAACGCCTCTTGAAAGGCCTGCGCCTCTTAATTGCAAATTTAAGGCGATGCCTTTGAAGCTGAAATTTAGTATACCTCTATCCACTACATGTTCTCCTGATATATTGGCCAAAATCTGGCGAAAATTTACAGAATACACAAAATTGGGCTTTGTAACAGGAGAACATGCCGTCGAAAGAGATGGAACAAAGTAATGTCTCCGGAGAGCAAATCAAAGAGCGAGAAGTGGCGCAGGTGTTCCGAGACAGTGACTGTTTCACGAAGAGACGCAGAATTTTCGAAAGCCTCTTGAAAGGCCTGCGCCTCTTATTTGCAACTTTAAGGCGATGCCTTTGAAGCTGAAATTTAGTATACCTCTTTTGACTTCATGTTCTCCTGATATATTGGCCAAAATCTGGCGAAAATTTTCCGAATGCACAAAATTGGGCTTTGTAACAGGAGAACATGCCGTCGATAGAGATGGCACAAAGTAACGTCTCCGGACAGCAAATCAAAGAGCGGGAAGTGGCGCAGATGTTTCAAGACAGTGACTGTTTCACGAAGAGACGCAGAATTTTCGAACGCCTCTTGAAAGGCCTGCGCCTCTTTATTGCAACTTTAAGGCGATGCCTTTGAAGCCGAAATTTAGTATACCTCTTTCCACTTCATGTTCTCCTGATATATTGGCCAAAATCTGGCGAAAATTTTCAGAATGCACAAAATTGGGCTTTGTAACAGAAGAACATGCCGTCGAAAGAGATGGAACAATATAACGTCTCCGGACAGCAAACGAAGGAGCGAGAAGTGGCGCAGGTGTTTCGAGACAGTGACTGTTTCACGAAGAGACGCAGAATTTTCGAACGCCTCTTGAAAGGCCTGCGCCTCTTAATTGCAAATTTAAGGCGATGCCTTTGAAGCTGAAATTTAGTATACCCCTTTCCACTTCATGTTCTGCTGATATATTGGCCAAAATCTAGCGAAAATTTTCAGAATGCACAAAATTGGGCTTTGTAACAGGAGAACATGCCGTTGAAAGAGGTGGCACAAAGCAACGTCTCCGGAGAGCAAATCAAAGAGCGAGATGTGGCGCAGATGTTTCGAGACAGTGACTGATTAACGAAGAGACACAGAATTTTCGAACACCTCTTGAAAGGCCTGCGCCTCTTAATTGCAAATTTAAGGCGATGCCTTTGAAGCTGAAATTTAGTATACCTCTATCCACTACATGTTCTCCTGATATATTGGCCAAAATCTGGCGAAAATTTACAGAATACACAAAATTGGGCTTTGTAACAGGAGAACATGCCGTCGAAAGAGATGGAACAAAGTAAGGTCTCCGGAGAGCAAATCAAAGAGCGAGAAGTGGCGCAGGTGTTCCGAGACAGTGACTGTTTCACGAAGAGACGCAGAATTTTCGAAAGCCTCTTGAAAGGCCTGCGCCTCTTAATTGCAACTTTAAGGCGATGCCTTTGAAGCTGAAATTTAGTATACCTCTTTCCACTTCATGTTCTCCTGATATATTGGCCAAAATCTGGCGAAAATTTTCCGAATGCACAAAATTGGGCTTTGTAACAGGAGAACATGCCATCGATAGAGATGGCACAAAGTAACGTCTCCGGAGAGCAAATCAAATAGCGGGAAGTGGCGCAGATGTTTCAAGACAGTGACTGTTTAACGAAGACACGCAGAATTTTCGAACGCCTCTTGAAAGGCCTGCGCCTCTTATTTGCAACTTTAAGGCGATGCCTTTGAAGCTGAAATTTAGTATACCTCTTTTGACTTCATGTTCTCCTGATATATTGGCCAAAATCTGGCGAAAATTTTCCGAATGCACAAAATTGGGCTTTGTAACAGGAGAACATGCCGTCGATAGAGATGGCACAAAGTAACGTCTCCGGAGAGCAAATCAAAGAGCGGGAAGTGGCGCAGATGTTTCAAGACAGTGACTGTTTAACGAAGAGATGCAGAATTTTCGAACACCTCTTGAAAGGCCTGCGCCTCTTAATTGCAAATTTAAGGCGATGCCTTTGAAGCTGAAATTTAGTATACCTCTATCCACTACATGTTCTCCTGATATATTGGCCAAAATCTGGCGAAAATTTACAGAATACACAAAATTGGGCTTTGTAACAGGAGAACATGCCGTCGAAAGAGATGGAACAAAGTAATGTCTCCGGAGAGCAAATCAAAGAGCGAGAAGTGGCGCAGGTGTTCCGAGACAGTGACTGTTTCACGAAGAGACGCAGAATTTTCGAAAGCCTCTTGAAAGGCCTGCGCCTCTTATTTGCAACTTTAAGGCGATGCCTTTGAAGCTGAAATTTAGTATACCTCTTTTGACTTCATGTTCTCCTGATATATTGGCCAAAATCTGGCGAAAATTTTCCGAATGCACAAAATTGGGCTTTGTAACAGGAGAACATGCCGTCGATAGAGATGGCACAAAGTAACGTCTCCGGACAGCAAATCAAAGAGCGGGAAGTGGCGCAGATGTTTCAAGACAGTGACTGTTTCACGAAGAGACGCAGAATTTTCGAACGCCTCTTGAAAGGCCTGCGCCTCTTTATTGCAACTTTAAGGCGATGCCTTTGAAGCCGAAATTTAGTATACCTCTTTCCACTTCATGTTCTCCTGATATATTGGCCAAAATCTGGCGAAAATTTTCAGAATGCACAAAATTGGGCTTTGTAACAGAAGAACATGCCGTCGAAAGAGATGGAACAATATAACGTCTCCGGACAGCAAACGAAGGAGCGAGAAGTGGCGCAGGTGTTTCGAGACAGTGACTGTTTCACGAAGAGACGCAGAATTTTCGAACGCCTCTTGAAAGGCCTGCGCCTCTTAATTGCAAATTTAAGGCGATGCCTTTGAAGCTGAAATTTAGTATACCCCTTTCCACTTCATGTTCTCCTGATATATTGGCCAAAATCTAGCGAAAATTTTCAGAATGCACAAAATTGGGCTTTGTAACAGGAGAACATGCCGTTGAAAGAGGTGGCACAAAGCAACGTCTCCGGAGAGCAAATCAAAGAGCGAGATGTGGCGCAGATGTTTCGAGACAGTGACTGATTAACGAAGAGACACAGAATTTTCGAACACCTCTTGAAAGGCCTGCGCCTCTTATTTGCAACTTTAAGGCGATGCCTTTGAAGCTGAAATTTAGTATACCTCTTTCCACTTCATTTTCTCCTGATTTATTGGCCAAAATCTGGCGAAAATTTTCAGAATGCACAGAATTGGGCTTTGTAACAGGAGAACATGCCGTCGAAAGAGATGGCACAAAGTATCGTCTCCGGAGGGCAAATCAATGAGCGAGAAGTGGCGCAGATGTATCGAGACAGTGACTGTTTAACGAAGAGTCGCACAATTTTCGAACGCCTCTTGAAAAGCCTGCACCTCTTAATTGCAACTTTAAGGCGATGCCTTTGAAGCTGAAATTTAGTATACCTCTTTCCACTTCATGTTCTCCTGATATATTGGCCAAAATCGAGCGCAAATTTTCAGAATGCACAACATTGGGCTTTGTAACAGGAGAACATGCCGTCGAAAGAGATGGCACAAAGTAACGTCTCCGGAGAGCAAATCAAGGAGCGAGAAGTGGCGCACGTGTTTCGAGACAGTGACTGTTTAACGAAGAGATGCAGAATTTTCGAACGCCTCTTGAAAGGCCTGCGCCTCTTAATTGCAAATTTAAGGCGATGCCTTTGAAGCTGAAATTTAGTATACCTCTATCCACTTCATGTTCTCCTGATATATTGGCCAAAATCTGGCGAAAATTTTCCGAATGTACAAAATTGGGCTTTGTAACAGGAGAACATGTCGTCGATAGAGATGGCACAAAGTAACGTCTCCGGAGAGCAAATCAAAGAGCGGGAAGTGGCGCAGATGTTTCAAGACAGTGACTGTTTAACGAAGACACGCAGAATTTTCGAACGCCTCTTGAAAGGCCTGCGCCTCTTAATTGCAACTTTAAGGCGATGCCTTTGAAGCCGAAATTTAGTATACCTATTTCCACTTCATGTTCTCCTGATATATTGGCCAAAATCTGGCGAAAATTTTCAGAATGCACAAAATTGGGCTTTGTAACAGAAGAACATGCCGTCGAAAGAGATGGCACAAAGTAACGTCTCCGGAGAGCAAATCAAAGAGCGAGATGTGGCGCAGATGTTTCGAGACAGTGACTGTTTCACGAAGAGACGCAGAATTTTCGAACGCCTCTTGAAAGGCCTGCACCTCTTAATTGCAACTTTAAGGCGATGCCTTTGAAGCTGAAATTTAGTATACCTCTTTCCACTTCATGTTCTCCTGATATATTGGCCAAAATCGAGCGAAAATTTTCAGAATGCACAACATTGGGCTTTGTAACAGGAGAACATGCCGTCGAAAGAGATGGCACAAAGTAACGTCTCCGGAGAGCAAATCAAGGAGCGAGAAGTGGCGCACGTGTTTCGAGACAGTGACTGTTTAACGAAGAGATGCAGAATTTTCGAACGCCTCTTGAAAGGCCTGCGCCTCTTAATTGCAAATTTAAGGCGATGCCTTTGAAGCTGAAATTTAGTATACCTCTTTCCACTTCATGTTCTCCTGATATATTGGCCAAAATCTGGCGAAAATTTTCCGAATGCACAAAATTGGGCTTTGTAACAGGAGAACATGCCATCGATAGAGATGGCACAAAGTAACGTCTCCGGAGAGCAAATCAAATAGCGGGAAGTGGCGCAGATGTTTCAAGACAGTGACTGTTTAACGAAGACACGCAGAATTTTCGAACGCCTCTTGAAAGGCCTGCGCCTCTTATTTGCAACTTTAAGGCGATGCCTTTGAAGCTGAAATTTAGTATACCTCTTTTGACTTCATGTTCTCCTGATATATTGGCCAAAATCTGGCGAAAATTTTCCGAATGCACAAAATTGGGCTTTGTAACAGGAGAACATGCCGTCGATAGAGATGGCACAAAGTAACGTCTCCGGAGAGCAAATCAAAGAGCGGGAAGTGGCGCAGATGTTTCACGAAGAGACGCAGAATTTTCGAACGCCTCTTGAAAGGCCTGCGCCTCTTTATTGCAACTTTAAGGCGATGCCTTTGAAGCTGATATTTAGTATACCTCTTTCCACTTCATGTTCTCCTGATATATTGGCCAAAATCTGGCGAAAATTTTCAGAATGCACAAAATTGGGCTTTGTAACAGGAGAACATGCCGTCGAAAGAGGTGGCACAAAGCAACGTCTCCGGAGAGCAAATCAAAGAGCGAGATGTGGCGCAGATGTTTCGAGACAGTGACTGATTAACGAAGAGACACAGAATTTTCGAACACCTCTTGAAAGGCCTGCGCCTCTTATTTGCAACTTTAAGGCGATGCCTTTGAAGCTGAAATTTAGTATACCTCTTTCCACTTCATTTTCTCCTGATTTATTGGCCAAAATCTGGCGAAAATTTTCAGAATGCACAGAATTGGGCTTTGTAACAGGAGAACATGCCGTCGAAAGAGATGGCACAAAGTATCGTCTCCGGAGGGCAAATCAATGAGCGAGAAGTGGCGCAGATGTATCGAGACAGTGACTGTTTAGCGAAGAGTCGCACAATTTTCGAACGCCTCTTGAAAGGCCTGCACCTCTTAATTGCAACTTTAAGGCGATGCCTTTGAAGCTGAAATTTAGTATACCTCTTTCCACTTCATGTTCTCCTGATATATTGGCCAAAATCGAGCGCAAATTTTCAGAATGCACAACATTGGGCTTTGTAACAGGAGAACATGCCGTCGAAAGAGATGGCACAAAGTAACGTCTCCGGAGAGCAAATCAAGGAGCGAGAAGTGGCGCACGTGTTTCGAGACAGTGACTGTTTAACGAAGAGATGCAGAATTTTCGAACGCCTCTTGAAAGGCCTGCGCCTCTTAATTGCAACTTTAAGGCGATGCCTTTGAAGCTGAAATTTAGTATACCTCTATCCACTTCATGTTCTCCTGATATATTGGCCAAAATCTGGCGAAAATTTTCCGAATGTACAAAATTGGGCTTTGTAACAGGAGAACATGCCGTCGAAAGAGGTGGCACAAAGCAACGTCTCCGGAGAGCAAATCAAAGAGCGAGATGTGGCGCAGATGTTTCGAGACAGTGACTGATTAACGAAGAGACACAGAATTTTCGAAAACCTCTTGAAAGGCCTGCGCCTCTTATTTGCAACTTTAAGGCGATGCCTTTGAAGCTGATATTTAGTATACCTTTTTGACTTCATGTTCTCCTGATATATTGGCCAAAATCTGGCGAAAATTTTCAGAATGCACAACATTGGGCTTTGTAACAGGAGAACATGCCATCGATAGAGATGGCAGAAAGTAACGTCTCCGGAGAGCAAATCAAAGAGCGGGAAGTGGCGCAGATGTTTCAAGACAGTGACTGTTTAACGAAGACACGCAGAATTTTCGAACGCCTCTTGAAAGGCCTGCGCCTCTTAATTGCAACTTTAAGGCGATGCCTTTGAAGCCGAAATTTAGTATACCTCTTTCCACTTCATGTTCTCCTGATATATTGGCCAAAATCTAGCGAAAATTTTCAGAATGCACAAAATTGGGCTTTGTAACAGAAGAACATGCCGTCGAAAGTGATGGCACAAAGTAACGTCTCCGGAGAGCAAATCAAAGAGCGAGATGTGGCGCAGATGTTTCGAGACAGTGACTGTTTCACGAAGAGACGCAGAATTTTCGAACGCCTCTTGAAAGGCCTGCGCCTCTTAATTGCAAATTTAAGGCGATGCCTTTGAAGCTGAAATTTAGTATACCTCTATCCACTTCATGTTCTCCTGATATATTGGCCAAAATCTGGCGAAAATTTTCAGAATGCACAGAATTGGGCTTTGTAACAGGAGAACATGCCGTCGAAAGAGATGGCACAAAGTATCGTCTCCGGAGAGCAAATCAATGAGCGGGAAGTGGCGCAGATGTTTCAAGACAGTGACTGTTTAACGAAGACACGCAGAATTTTCGAACGCCTCTTGAAAGGCCTGCGCCTCTTAATTGCAACTTTAAGGCGATGCCTTTGAAGCCGAAATTTAGTATACCTCTTTCCACTTCATGTTCTCCTGATATATTGGCCAAAATCTGGCGAAAATTTTCAGAATGCACAAAATTGGGCTTTGTAACAGAAGAACATGCCGTCGAAAGAGATGGCACAAAGTAACGTCTCCGGAGAGCAAATCAAAGAGCGAGATGTGGCGCAGATGTTTCGAGACAGTGACTGTTTCACGAAGAGACGCAGAATTTTCGAACGCCTCTTGAAAGGCCTGCGCCTCTTAATTGCAAATTTAAGGCGATGCCTTTGAAGCTGAAATTTAGTATACCCCTTTCCACTTCATGTTCTCCTGATATATTGGCCAAAATCTAGCGAAAATTTTCAGAATGCACAAAATTGGGCTTTGTAACAGGAGAACATGCCGTCGAAAGAGATGGCACAAAGCAACGTCTCCGGAGAGCAAATCAAAGAGCGAGATGTGGCGCAGATGTTTCGAGACAGTGACTGATTAACGAAGAGACACAGAATTTTCGAACACCTCTTGAAAGGCCTGCGCCTCTTATTTGCAACTTTAAGGCGATGCCTTTGAAGCTGAAATTTAGTATACCTCTTTCCACTTCATTTTCTCCTGATTTATTGGCCAAAATTTGGCGAAAATTTCGAGAATACACAAAATTGGGCTTTGTAACAGGAGAACATGCCGTCGAAAGAGATAGAACAAAGTAATGTCTCCGGAGAACAAATCAAAGAGCGAGAAGTGGCGCAGGTGTTTCGAGACAGTGACTGTTTCACGAAGAGACGCAGAATTTTCGAAAGCCTCTTGAAAGGCCTGCGCCTCTTATTTGCAACTTTAAGGCGATGCCTTTGAAGCTGAAATTTAGTATACCTCATTTGACTTCATGTTCTCCTGATATATTGGCCAAAATCTGGCGAAAATTTTCAGAATGCACAAAATTGGGCTTTGTAACAGGAGAACATGCCGTCGAAAGAGATGGAACAAAGTAATGTCTCCGGAGAGCAAATCAAAGAGCGAGAAGTGGCGCAGATATTTCGAGACAGTGACTGTTTCACGAAGAGACGCAGAATTTTCGAACGCCTCTTGAAAGGCCTGCGCCTCTTAATTGCAAATTTAAGGCGATGCCTTTGAAGCTGAAATTTAGTATACCTCTATCCACTTCATGTTCCCCTGATATATTGGCCAAAATCTGGCGAAAATTTTCAGAATGCACAGAATTGGGCTTTGTAACAGGAGAACATGCCGTCGAAAGAGATGGCACAAAGTATCGTCTCCGGAGAGCAAATCAAAGAGCGGGAAGTGGCGCAGATGTTTCAAGACAGTGACTGTTTAACGAAGACACGCAGAATTTTCGAACGCCTCTTGAAAGGCCTGCGCCTCTTAATTGCAACTTTAAGGCGATGCCTTTGAAGCCGAAATTTAGTATACCTCTTTCCACTTCATGTTCTCCTGATATATTGGCCAAAATCTGGCGAAAATTTTCAGAATGCACAAAATTGGGCTTTGTAACAGAAGAACATGCCGTCGAAAGAGATGGCACAAAGTAACGTCTCCGGAGAGCAAATCAAAGAGCGAGATGTGGCGCAGATGTTTCGAGACAGTGACTGTTTCACGAAGAGACGCAGAATTTTCGAACGCCTCTTGAAAGGCCTGCGCCTCTTAATTGCAAATTTAAGGCGATGCCTTTGAAGCTGAAATTTAGTATACCCCTTTCCACTTCATGTTCTCCTGATATATTGGCCAAAATCTAGCGAAAATTTTCAGAATGCACAAAATTGGGCTTTGTAACAGGAGAACATGCCGTCGAAAGAGATGGCACAAAGCAACGTCTCCGGAGAGCAAATCAAAGAGCGAGATGTGGCGCAGATGTTTCGAGACAGTGACTGATTAACGAAGAGACACAGAATTTTCGAACACCTCTTGAAAGGCCTGCGCCTCTTATTTGCAACTTTAAGGCGATGCCTTTGAAGCTGAAATTTAGTATACCTCTTTCCACTTCATTTTCTCCTGATTTATTGGCCAAAATTTGGCGAAAATTTCGAGAATACACAAAATTGGGCTTTGTAACAGGAGAACATGCCGTCGAAAGAGATAGAACAAAGTAATGTCTCCGGAGAACAAATCAAAGAGCGAGAAGTGGCGCAGGTGTTTCGAGACAGTGACTGTTTCACGAAGAGACGCAGAATTTTCGAAAGCCTCTTGAAAGGCCTGCGCCTCTTATTTGCAACTTTAAGGCGATGCCTTTGAAGCTGAAATTTAGTATACCTCATTTGACTTCATGTTCTCCTGATATATTGGCCAAAATCTGGCGAAAATTTTCAGAATGCACAAAATTGGGCTTTGTAACAGGAGAACATGCCGTCGAAAGAGATGGAACAAAGTAATGTCTCCGGAGAGCAAATCAAAGAGCGAGAAGTGGCGCAGATATTTCGAGACAGTGACTGTTTCACGAAGAGACGCAGAATTTTCGAACGCCTCTTGAAAGGCCTGCGCCTCTTAATTGCAAATTTAAGGCGATGCCTTTGAAGCTGAAATTTAGTATACCTCTATCCACTTCATGTTCTCCTGATATATTGGCCAAAATCTGGCGAAAATTTTCAGAATGCACAGAATTGGGCTTTGTAACAGGAGAACATGCCGTCGAAAGAGATGGCACAAAGTATCGTCTCCGGAGAGCAAATCAAAGAGCGGGAAGTGGCGCAGATGTTTCAAGACAGTGACTGTTTAACGAAGACACGCAGAATTTTCGAACGCCTCTTGAAAGGCCTGCGCCTCTTAATTGCAACTTTAAGGCGATGCCTTTGAAGCCGAAATTTAGTATACCTCTTTCCACTTCATGTTCTCCTGATATATTGGCCAAAATCTGGCGAAAATTTTCAGAATGCACAAAATTGGGCTTTGTAACAGAAGAACATGCCGTCGAAAGAGATGGCACAAAGTAACGTCTCCGGAGAGCAAATCAAAGAGCGAGATGTGGCGCAGATGTTTCGAGACAGTGACTGTTTCACGAAGAGACGCAGAATTTTCGAACGCCTCTTGAAAGGCCTGCGCCTCTTAATTGCAAATTTAAGGCGATGCCTTTGAAGCTGAAATTTAGTATACCCCTTTCCACTTCATGTTCTCCTGATATATTGGCCAAAATCTAGCGAAAATTTTCAGAATGCACAAAATTGGGCTTTGTAACAGGAGAACATGCCGTCGAAAGAGATGGCACAAAGCAACGTCTCCGGAGAGCAAATCAAAGAGCGAGATGTGGCGCAGATGTTTCGAGACAGTGACTGATTAACGAAGAGACACAGAATTTTCGAACACCTCTTGAAAGGCCTGCGCCTCTTATTTGCAACTTTAAGGCGATGCCTTTGAAGCTGAAATTTAGTATACCTCTTTCCACTTCATTTTCTCCTGATTTATTGGCCAAAATTTGGCGAAAATTTCGAGAATACACAAAATTGGGCTTTGTAACAGGAGAACATGCCGTCGAAAGAGATAGAACAAAGTAATGTCTCCGGAGAACAAATCAAAGAGCGAGAAGTGGCGCAGGTGTTTCGAGACAGTGACTGTTTCACGAAGAGACGCAGAATTTTCGAAAGCCTCTTGAAAGGCCTGCGCCTCTTATTTGCAACTTTAAGGCGATGCCTTTGAAGCTGAAATTTAGTATACCTCATTTGACTTCATGTTCTCCTGATATATTGGCCAAAATCTGGCGAAAATTTTCAGAATGCACAAAATTGGGCTTTGTAACAGGAGAACATGCCGTCGAAAGAGATGGAACAAAGTAATGTCTCCGGAGAGCAAATCAAAGAGCGAGAAGTGGCGCAGATATTTCGAGACAGTGACTGTTTAACGAAGACACGCAGAATTTTCGAACGACTCTTGAAAGGCCTGCGCCTCTTATTTGCAACTTTAAGGCGATGCCTTTGAAGCTGATATTTAGTATACCTCTTTTGACTTCATGTTCTCCTGATATATTGGCCAAAATCTGGCGAAAATTTTCCGAATGTACAAAATTGGGCTTTGTAACAGGAGAACATGCCGTCGATAGAGATGGCACAAAGTAACGTCTCCGGAGAGCAAATCAAAGAGCGGGAAGTGGCGCAGATGTTTCAAGACAGTGACTGTTTAACGAAGACACGCAGAATTTTCGAACGCCTCTTGAAAGGCCTGCGCCTCTTAATTGCAACTTTAAGGCGATGCCTTTGAAGCCGAAATTTAGTATACCTCTTTCCACTTCATGTTCTCCTGATATATTGGCCAAAATCTGGCGAAAATTTTCAGAATGCACAAAATTGGGCTTTGTAACAGAAGAACATGCCGTCGAAAGAGATGGCACAAAGTAACGTCTCCGGAGAGCAAATCAAAGAGCGAGATGTGGCGCAGTTGTTTCGAGACAGTGACTGTTTCACGAAGAGACGCAGAATTTTCGAACGCCTCTTGAAAGGCCTGCGCCTCTTAATTGCAAATTTAAGGCGATGCCTTTGAAGCTGAAATTTAGTATACCTCTATCCACTTCATGTTCTCCTGATATATTGGCCAAAATCTGGCGAAAATTTTCAGAATGCACAGAATTGGGCTTTGTAACAGGAGAACATGCCGTCGAAAGAGATGGCACAAAGTATCGTCTCCGGAGGGCAAATCAATGAGCGAGAAGTGGCGCAGATGTATCGAGACAGTGACTGTTTAACGAAGAGTCGCACAATTTTCGAACGCCTCTTGAAAGGCCTGCACCTCTTAATTGCAACTTTAAGGCGATGCCTTTGAAGCTGAAATTTAGTATACCTCTTTCCACTTCATTTTCTCCTGATTTATTGGCCAAAATCTGGCGAAAATTTCGAGAATACACAAAATTGGGCTTTGTAACAGGAGAACATGCCGTCGAAAGAGATGGAACAAAGTAATGTCTCCGGAGAGCAAATCAAAGAGCGAGAAGTGGCGCAGATATTTCGAGACAGTGACTGTTTAACGAAGACACGCAGAATTTTCGAACGACTCTTGAAAGGCCTGCGCCTCTTATTTGCAACTTTAAGGCGATGCCTTTGAAGCTGATATTTAGTATACCTCTTTTGACTTCATGTTCTCCTGATATATTGGCCAAAATCTGGCGAAAATTTTCCGAATGTACAAAATTGGGCTTTGTAACAGGAGAACATGCCGTCGATAGAGATGGCACAAAGTAACGTCTCCGGAGAGCAAATCAAAGAGCGGGAAGTGGCGCAGATGTTTCAAGACAGTGACTGTTTAACGAAGACACGCAGAATTTTCGAACGCCTCTTGAAAGGCCTGCGCCTCTTAATTGCAACTTTAAGGCGATGCCTTTGAAGCCGAAATTTAGTATACCTCTTTCCACTTCATGTTCTCCTGATATATTGGCCAAAATCTGGCGAAAATTTTCAGAATGCACAAAATTGGGCTTTGTAACAGAAGAACATGCCGTCGAAAGAGATGGCACAAAGTAACGTCTCCGGAGAGCAAATCAAAGAGCGAGATGTGGCGCAGTTGTTTCGAGACAGTGACTGTTTCACGAAGAGACGCAGAATTTTCGAACGCCTCTTGAAAGGCCTGCGCCTCTTAATTGCAAATTTAAGGCGATGCCTTTGAAGCTGAAATTTAGTATACCTCTATCCACTTCATGTTCTCCTGATATATTGGCCAAAATCTGGCGAAAATTTTCAGAATGCACAGAATTGGGCTTTGTAACAGGAGAACATGCCGTCGAAAGAGATGGCACAAAGTATCGTCTCCGGAGGGCAAATCAATGAGCGAGAAGTGGCGCAGATGTATCGAGACAGTGACTGTTTAACGAAGAGTCGCACAATTTTCGAACGCCTCTTGAAAGGCCTGCACCTCTTAATTGCAACTTTAAGGCGATGCCTTTGAAGCTGAAATTTAGTATACCTCTTTCCACTTCATTTTCTCCTGATTTATTGGCCAAAATCTGGCGAAAATTTCGAGAATACACAAAATTGGGCTTTGTAACAGGAGAACATGCCGTCGAAAGAGATGGAACAAAGTAATGTCTCCGGAGAGCAAATCAAAAAGCGAGAAGTGGCGCAGATGTTTCGAGACAGTGACTGTTTCACGAAGAGACGCAGAATTTTCGAATGCCTCTTGAAAGGCCTGCACCTCTTAATTGCAAATTTAAGGCGATGCCTTTGAAGCTGAAATTTAGTATACCTCTATCCACTTCATGTTCTCCTGATATATTGGCCAAAATCTGGCGAAAATTTTCAGAATGCACAGAATTGGGCATTGTAACAGGAGAACATGCCGTCGAAAGAGATGGCACAAAGTAACGTCTCCGGCGAGCAAATCAAAGAGCGAGAAGTGGCGCAAGTGTTTCGAGACAGTGACTGTTTAACGAAGAGACGCAGAATTTTCGAACGCCTCTTGAAAGGCCTGCGCCTCTTAATTGCAACTTTAAGGCGATGCCTTTGAAGCTGAAATTTAGTATACCTCTTTCCACTTCATGTTCTCCTGATATATTGGCCAAAATCTGGCGAAAATTTTCAGAATGCACAGAATTGGGCTTTGTAACAGGAGAACATGGCGTCGATAGAGATGGCACAAAGTAACGTCTCCGGAGAGCAAATCAAAGAGCGGGAAGTGGCGCAGATGTTTCAAGACAGTGACTGTTTCACGAAGAGACGCAGAATTTTCGAACGCCTCTTGAAAGGCCTGCGCCTCTTAATTGCAACTTTAAGGCGATGCCTTTGAAGCCGAAATTGAGTATACCTCTTTCCACTTCATGTTCTCCTGATATATTGGCCAAAATCTGGCGAAAATTTTCAGAATGCACAAAATTGGGCTTTGCAACAGAAGAACATGCCGTCGAAAGAGATGGCACAAAGTAACGTCTCCGGAGAGCAAATAAAGGAGCGAGAAGAGGCGCAGGTGTTTCGAGACAGTGACAGTTTAACGAAGAGGTGCAGAATTTTCGAACGCCTCTTGAAAGGCCTGCGCCTCTTATTTGATACTTTTAAGCGATGCCTTTGAAGCTGAAATTTAGTATACCTCTTTCCACTTCATTTTCTCCTGATTTATTGGCCAAAATCTGGCGAAAATTTCGAGAATACACAAAATTGGGCTTTGTAACAGGAGAACATGCCGTCGAAAGAGATGGAACAAAGTAATGTCTCCGGAGAGCAAATCAAAGAGCGAGAAGTGGCGCAGGTGTTTCGAGACAGTGACTGTTTCACGAAGAGACGCAGAATTTTCGAAAGCCTCTTGAAAGGCCTGCGCCTCTTAATTGCAACTTTAAGGCGATGCCTTTGAAGCTGAAATTTAGTATACCTCTTTCCACTTCATGTTCTCCTGATATATTGGCCAAAATCTGGCGAAAATTTTCAGAATGCACAAAATTGGGCTTTGTAACAGAAGAACATGCCGTCGAAAGAGATGGCACAAAGTAACGTCTCCGGAGAGCAAATCAAAGAGCGGGAAGTGGCGCAGATGTTTCAAGACAGTGACTGTTTCACGAAGAAACGCAGAATTTTCGAACGACTCTTGAAAGGCCTGCGCCTCTTATTTGATACTTTTAAGCGATGCCTTTGAAGCTGAAATTTAGTATACCTCTTTCCACTTCATGTTCTCCTGATATATTGGCCAAAATCTGGCGAAAATTTTCAGAATGCACAGAATTGGGCTTTGTAACAGGAGAACATGCCGTCGAAAGAGATGGCACAAAGTATCGTCTCTGGAGGGCAAATCAAGGAGCGAGAAGTGGCGCACGTGTTTCGAGACAGTGACTGTTTAACGAAGAGATGCAGAATTTTCGAACGCCTCTTGAAAGGCCTGCGCCTCTTAATTGCAAATTTAAGGCGATGCCTTTGAAGCTGAAATTTAGTATACCTCTATCCACTTCATGTTCTCCTGATATATTGGCCAAAATCTGGCGAAAATTTACAGAATACACAAAATTGGGCTTTGTAACAGGAGAACATGCCGTCGAAAGAGATGGAACAAAGTAATGTCTCCGGAGAGCAAATCAAAGAGCGAGAAGTGGCGCAGGTGTTTCGAGACAGTGACTGTTTCACGAAGAGACGCAGAATTTTCGAAAGCCTCTTGAAAGGCCTGCGCCTCTTAATTGCAACTTTAAGGCGATGCCTTTGAAGCTGAAATTTAGTATACCTCTTTCCACTTCATGTTCTCCTGATATATTGGCCAAAATCTGGCGAAAATTTTCCGAATGCACAAAATTGGGCTTTGTAACAGGAGAACATGCCATCGATAGAGATGGCACAAAGTAACGTCTCCGGAGAGCAAATCAAATAGCGGGAAGTGGCGCAGATGTTTCAAGACAGTGACTGTTTAACGAAGACACGCAGAATTTTCGAACGCCTCTTGAAAGGCCTGCGCCTCTTATTTGCAACTTTAAGGCGATGCCTTTGAAGCTGAAATTTAGTATACCTCTTTTGACTTCATGTTCTCCTGATATATTGGCCAAAATCTGGCGAAAATTTTCCGAATGCACAAATTTGGGCTTTGTAACAGGAGAACATGCCGTCGATAGAGATGGCACAAAGTAACGTCTCCGGAGAGCAAATCAAAGAGCGGGAAGTGGCGCAGATGTTTCAAGACAGTGACTGTTTCACGAAGAGACGCAGAATTTTCGAACGCCTCTTGAAAGGCCTGCGCCTCTTTATTGCAACTTTAAGGCGATGCCTTTGAAGCCGAAATTTAGTATACCTCTTTCCATTCATGTTCTCCTGATATATTGGCCAAAATCTGGCGAAAATTTTCAGAATGCACAAAATTGGGCTTTGTAACAGGAGAACATGCCGTCGAAAGAGATGGCACAAAGTATCGTCTCCGGAGAGCAAATCAAAGAGCGGGAAGTGGCGCAGATGTTTCAAGACAGTGACTGTTTCACGAAGAGACGCAGAATTTTCGAACGCCTCTTGAAAGGCCTGCGCCTCTTTATTGCAACTTTAAGGCGATGCCTTTGAAGCCGAAATTTAGTATACCTCTTTCCACTTCATGTTCTCCTGATATATTGGCCAAAATCTGGCGAAAATTTTCAGAATGCACAAAATTGGGCTTTGTAACAGAAGAACATGCCGTCGAAAGAGATGGCACAAAGTAACGTCTCCGGAGAGCAAATCAAAGAGCGAGATGTGGCGCAGATGTTTCGAGACAGTGACTGTTTAACGAAGAAACGCAGAATTTTCGAACGACTCTTGAAAGGCCTGCGCCTCTTATTTGCAACTTTAAGGCGATGCCTTTGAAGCTGAAATTTAGTATACCTATTTCCACTTCATTTTCTCCTGATTTATTGGCCAAAATCTGGCGAAAATTTCGAGAATACACAAAATTGGGCTTTGTAACAGGAGAACATGCCGTCGAAAGAGATGGAACAAAGTAATGTCTCCGGAGAGCAAATCAAAAAGCGAGAAGTGGCGCAGATTTTTCGAGACAGTGACTGTTTCACGAAGAGACGCAGAATTTTCGAACGCCTCTTGAAAGGCCTGCGCCTCTTAATTGCAAATTTAAGGCGATGCCTTTGAAGATGAAATTTAGTATACCTCTATCCACTTCATGTTCTCCTGATATATTGGCCAAAATCTGGCGAAAATTTTCAGAATGCACAGAATTGGGCATTGTAACAGGAGAACATGCCGTCGAAAGAGATGGCACAAAGTAACGTCTCCGGAGAGCAAATCAAAGAGCGAGAAGTGGCGCAAGTGTTTCGAGACAGCGACTGTTTAACGAAGAGACGCAGAATTTTCGAACGCCTCTTGAAAGGCCTGCGCCTCTTAATTGCAACTTTAAGGCGATGCCTTTGAAGCCGAAATTTAGTATACCTCTTTCCACTTCATGTTCTCCTGATATATTGGCCAAAATCTGGCGAAAATTTTCAGAATGCACAAAATTGGGCTTTGTAACAGAAGAACATGCCGTCGAAAGAGATGGCACAAAGTAACGTCTCCGGAGAGCAAATCAAAGAGCGAGATGTGGCGCAGATGTTTCGAGACAGTGACTGTTTAACGAAGAAACGCAGAATTTTCGAACGACTCTTGAAAGGCCTGCGCCTCTTATTTGATACTTTTAAGCGATGCCTTTGAAGCTGAAATTTAGTATACCTCTTTCCACTTCATTTTCTCCTGATTTATTGGCCAAAATCTGGCGAAAATTTCGAGAATACACAAAATTGGGCTTTGTAACAGGAGAACATGCCGTCGAAAGAGATGGAACAAAGTAATGTCTCCGGAGAGCAAATCAAAAAGCGAGAAGTGGCGCAGATGTTTCGAGACAGTGACTGTTTCACGAAGAGACGCAGAATTTTCGAATGCCTCTTGAAAGGCCTGCACCTCTTAATTGCAAATTTAAGGCGATGCCTTTGAAGCTGAAATTTAGTATACCTCTATCCACTTCATGTTCTCCTGATATATTGGCCAAAATCTGGCGAAAATTTTCAGAATGCACAGAATTGGGCATTGTAACAGGAGAACATGCCGTCGAAAGAGATGGCACAAAGTAACGTCTCCGGCGAGCAAATCAAAGAGCGAGAAGTGGCGCAAGTGTTTCGAGACAGTGACTGTTTAACGAAGAGACGCAGAATTTTCGAACGCCTCTTGAAAGGCCTGCGCCTCTTAATTGCAACTTTAAGGCGATGCCTTTGAAGCTGAAATTTAGTATACCTCTTTCCACTTCATGTTCTCCTGATATATTGGCCAAAATCTGGCGAAAATTTTCAGAATGCACAGAATTGGGCTTTGTAACAGGAGAACATGGCGTCGATAGAGATGGCACAAAGTAACGTCTCCGGAGAGCAAATCAAAGAGCGGGAAGTGGCGCAGATGTTTCAAGACAGTGACTGTTTCACGAAGAGACGCAGAATTTTCGAACGCCTCTTGAAAGGCCTGCGCCTCTTAATTGCAACTTTAAGGCGATGCCTTTGAAGCCGAAATTGAGTATACCTCTTTCCACTTCATGTTCTCCTGATATATTGGCCAAAATCTGGCGAAAATTTTCAGAATGCACAAAATTGGGCTTTGCAACAGAAGAACATGCCGTCGAAAGAGATGGCACAAAGTAACGTCTCCGGAGAGCAAATAAAGGAGCGAGAAGAGGCGCAGGTGTTTCGAGACAGTGACAGTTTAACGAAGAGGTGCAGAATTTTCGAACGCCTCTTGAAAGGCCTGCGCCTCTTATTTGATACTTTTAAGCGATGCCTTTGAAGCTGAAATGTAGTATACCTCTTTCCACTTCATTTTCTCCTGATTTATTGGCCAAAATCTGGCGAAAATTTCGAGAATACACAAAATTGGGCTTTGTAACAGGAGAGCATGCCGTCGAAAGAGATGGAACAAAGTAATGTCTCCGGAGAGCAAATCAAAGAGCGAGAAGTGGCGCAAGTGTTTCGAGACAGTGACTGTTTAACGAAGAGACGCAGAATTTTCGAACGCCTCTTGAAAGGCCTGCGCCTCTTAATTGCAACTTTAAGGCGATGCCTTTGAAGCTGAAATTTAGTATACCTCTTTCCACTTCATTTTCTCCTGATATATTGGCCAAAATCTGGCGAAAATATCGAGAATACACAGAATTGGGCATTGTAACAGGAGAACATGCCGTCGAAAGAGATGGCACAAAGTAACGTCTCCGGAGAGCAAATCAAATAGCGGGAAGTGGCGCAGATGTTTCGAGACAGTGACTGTTTAACGAAGACACGCAGCATTTTCGAACGACTCTTGAAAGGCCTGCGCCTCTTATTTGCAACTTTAAGGCGATGCCTTTGAAGCTGAAATTTAGTATACCTCTTTCCACTTCATGTTCTCCTGATATATTGGCCAAAATCTGGCGAAAATTTTCAGAATGCACAGAATTGGGCTTTGTAACAGGAGAACATGGCGTCGATAGAGATGGCACAAAGTAACGTCTCCGGAGAGCAAATCAAAGAGCGGGAAGTGGCGCAGATGTTTCAAGACAGTGACTGTTTCACGAAGAGACGCAGAATTTTCGAACGCCTCTTGAAAGGCCTGCGCCTCTTAATTGCAACTTTAAGGCGATGCCTTTGAAGCCGAAATTTAGTATACCTCTTTCCACTTCATGTTCTCCTGATATATTGGCCAAAATCTAGCGAAAATTTTCAGAATGCACAACATTGGGCTTTGTAACAGGAGAACATGCCGTCGAAAGAGATGGCACAAAGTAACGTCTCCGGAGAGCAAATAAAGGAGCGAGAAGTGGCGCAGGTGTTTCGAGACAGTGACAGTTTAACGAAGAGGTGCAGAATTTTCGAACGCCTCTTGAAAGGCCTGCGCCTCTTATTTGATACTTTTAAGCGATGCCTTTGAAGCTGAAATTTAGTATACCTCTTTCCACTTCATTTTCTCCTGATTTATTGGCCAAAATCTGGCGAAAATTTCGAGAATACACAAAATTGGGCTTTGTAACAGGAGAACATGCCGTCGAAAGAGATGGAACAAAGTAATGTCTCCGGAGAGCAAATCAAAAAGCGAGAAGTGGCGCAGATGTTTCGAGACAGTGACTGTTTCACGAAGAGACGCAGAATTTTCGAACGCCTCTTGAAAGGCCTGCGCCTCTTATTTGCAAATTTAAGGCGATGCCTTTGAAGCTGAAATTTAGTATACCTCTATCCACTTCATGTTCTCCTGATATATTGGCCAAAATCTGGCGAAAATTTTCAGAATGCACAGAATTGGGCATTGTAACAGGAGAACATGCCGTCGAAAGAGATGGCACAAAGTAACGTCTCCGGAGAGCAAATCAAAGAGCGAGAAGTGGCGCAAGTGTTTCGAGACAGTGACTGTTTAACGAAGAGACGCAGAATTTTCGAACGCCTCTTGAAAGGCCTGCGCCTCTTAATTGCAACTTTAAGGCGATGCCTTTGAAGCTGAAATTTAGTATACCTCTTTCCACTTCATGTTCTCCTGATATATTGGCCAAAATCTGGCGAAAATTTTCCGAATGCACAACATTGGGCTTTGTAACAGGAGAACATGTCGTCGATAGAGATGGCACAAAGTAACGTCTCCGGAGAGCAAATCAAAGAGCGGGAAGTGGCGCAGATGTTTCAAGACAGTGACTGTTTAACGAAGACACGCAGAATTTTCGAACGCCTCTTGAAAGGCCTGTGCCTCTTAATTGCAACTTTAAGGCGATGCCTTTGAAGCTGAAATTTAGTATACCTCTTTCCACTTCATTTTCTCCTGATATATTGGCCAAAATCTGGCGAAAATTTTCAGAATGCACAAAATTGGGCTTTGTAACAGAAGAACATGCCGTCGAAAGAGATGGCACAAAGTAACGTCTCCGGAGAGCAAATCAAAGAGCGAGATGTGGCGCAGATGTTTCGAGACAGTGACTGTTTAACGAAGAAACGCAGAATTTTCGAACGACTCTTGAAAGGCCTGCGCCTCTTATTTGCAACTTTAAGGCGATGCCTTTGAAGCTGAAATTTAGTATACCTATTTCCACTTCATTTTCTCCTGATTTATTGGCCAAAATCTGGCGAAAATTTCGAGAATACACAAAATTGGGCTTTGTAACAGGAGAACATGCCGTCGAAAGAGATGGAACAAAGTAATGTCTCCGGAGAGCAAATCAAAAAGCGAGAAGTGGCGCAAGATTTTTCGAGACAGTGACTGTTTCACGAAGAGACGCAGAATTTTCGAACGCCTCTTGAAAGGCCTGCGCCTCTTAATTGCAAATTTAAGGCGATGCCTTTGAAGATGAAATTTAGTATACCTCTATCCACTTCATGTTCTCCTGATATATTGGCCAAAATCTGGCGAAAATTTTCAGAATGCACAGAATTGGGCATTGTAACAGGAGAACATGCCGTCGAAAGAGATGGCACAAAGTAACGTCTCCGGAGAGCAAATCAAAGAGCGAGAAGTGGCGCAAGATGTTTCGAGACAGCGACTGTTTAACGAAGAGACGCAGAATTTTCGAACGCCTCTTGAAAGGCCTGCGCCTCTTAATTGCAACTTTAAGGCGATGCCTTTGAAGCCGAAATTTAGTATACCTCTTTCCACTTCATGTTCTCCTGATATATTGGCCAAAATCTGGCGAAAATTTTCAGAATGCACAAAATTGGGCTTTGTAACAGAAGAACATGCCGTCGAAAGAGATGGCACAAAGTAACGTCTCCGGAGAGCAAATCAAAGAGCGAGATGTGGCGCAGATGTTTCGAGACAGTGACTGTTTAACGAAGAAACGCAGAATTTTCGAACGACTCTTGAAAGGCCTGCGCCTCTTATTTGATACTTTTAAGCGATGCCTTTGAACCTGAAATTTAGTATACCTCTTTCCACTCATTTTCTCCTGATTTATTGGCCAAAATCTGGCGAAAATTTCGAGAATACACAAAATTGGGCTTTGTAACAGGAGAACATGCCGTCGAAAGAGATGGAACAAAGTAATGTCTCCGGAGAGCAAATCAAAAAGCGAGAAGTGGCGCAGATGTTTCGAGACAGTGACTGTTTCACGAAGAGACGCAGAATTTTCGAATGCCTCTTGAAAGGCCTGCACCTCTTAATTGCAAATTTAAGGCGATGCCTTTGAAGCTGAAATTTAGTATACCTCTATCCACTTCATGTTCTCCTGATATATTGGCCAAAATCTGGCGAAAATTTTCAGAATGCACAGAATTGGGCATTGTAACAGGAGAACATGCCGTCGAAAGAGATGGCACAAAGTAACGTCTCCGGCGAGCAAATCAAAGAGCGAGAAGTGGCGCAAGTGTTTCGAGACAGTGACTGTTTAACGAAGAGACGCAGAATTTTCGAACGCCTCTTGAAAGGCCTGCGCCTCTTAATTGCAACTTTAAGGCGATGCCTTTGAAGCTGAAATTTAGTATACCTCTTTCCACTTCATGTTCTCCTGATATATTGGCCAAAATCTGGCGAAAATTTTCAGAATGCACAGAATTGGGCTTTGTAACAGGAGAACATGGCGTCGATAGAGATGGCACAAAGTAACGTCTCCGGAGAGCAAATCAAAGAGCGGGAAGTGGCGCAGATGTTTCAAGACAGTGACTGTTTCACGAAGAGACGCAGAATTTTCGAACGCCTCTTGAAAGGCCTGCGCCTCTTAATTGCAACTTTAAGGCGATGCCTTTGAAGCCGAAATTGAGTATACCTCTTTCCACTTCATGTTCTCCTGATATATTGGCCAAAATCTGGCGAAAATTTTCAGAATGCACAAAATTGGGCTTTGCAACAGAAGAACATGCCGTCGAAAGAGATGGCACAAAGTAACGTCTCCGGAGAGCAAATAAAGGAGCGAGAAGAGGCGCAGGTGTTTCGAGACAGTGACAGTTTAACGAAGAGGTGCAGAATTTTCGAACGCCTCTTGAAAGGCCTGCGCCTCTTATTTGATACTTTTAAGCGATGCCTTTGAAGCTGAAATGTAGTAT
>NW_027485672.1:0-32744 GCF_050908995.1 Andrena cerasifolii
GTTTGTTCGTTTGTTCGTTTGTTCGCTGGTTCGTTGGTTCGTTGGTTCGTTGTTTCGTTGGTTCGTTGGTTCGTTGGTTCGTTGGTTCGTTGGTTCGTTGGTTCGTTGGTTCGTTTGTTTCTTTGTTTCTTTCTTTCTTTGTTCGTTTGTTCGTTTTTTCGTTGGTTCGTTGGTTCGTTGGTTCGTTGGTTCGTTGGTTCGTTGTTTCTTTGGTTCGTTGGTTCGTTGGTTCGTTGGTTCGTTGGTTCGTTGGTTCGTTGGTTCGTTGGTTCGTTGGTTCGTTGGTTCGTTGGTTCGTTGGTTCGTTGGTTCGTTGGTTCGTTGGTTCGTTGGTTCGTTGGTTCGTTGGTTCGTTGGTTCGTTGGTTCGTTGGGTCGTTGGTTCGTTGGTACGTTGGTTCGTTTGTTTCTTTGTTTCTTTCTTTCTTTGTTCGTTTGTTCGTTTGTTCGTTTGTTCGTTGGTTCGTTGGTTCGTTTGTTCGTTTGTTCGTTTGTTCGTTTGTTCGTTTGTTCGTTGGTTCGTTGGTTCGTTGGTTCGTTGGTTCGTTGGTTCGTTGGTTCGTCGGTTCGTTGGTTCGTTGGTTCGTTGGTTCGTTTGTTCGTTTGTTCGTTTGTTCGTTTGTTCGTTTGTTCGTTTGTTCGTTTGTTCGTTTGTTCGTTTGTTCGTTTGTTCGTTTGTTCGCTGGTTCGTTGGTTGGTTGGTTCGTTTGGTTCGTTGGTTCGTTGGTTCTTCGGTTCGTTGGTTCGTTGGTTCGTTGGTTCGTTGGTTCGTCGGTACGTTGGTTCGTTGGTTCGTTGGTTCGTTTGTTCGTTGGTTCGTTGGTTCGTTGGTTCGTTGGTTCGTTGGTTCGTTGGTTCGTTGGTTCGTTTGTTTCTTTGTTTCTTTGTTCGTTTGTTCGTTTGTTCGTTTGTTCGTTGGTTCGTTGGTTCGTTTGTTCGTTTGTTCGTTTGTTCGTTTGTTCGTATGTTCGTTTGTTCGTTTGTTCGTTTGTTCGTTTGTTCGCTGGTTCGTTGGTTCGTTGGTTCGTTGGTTCGTTGGTTCGTTGGTTCGTTGGTTCGTTGGTTCGTTGGTTCGTTGGTTCGCTTGTTCGTTGGTTCGTTGGTTCGTTGGTTCGTCGGTTCGTTGGTTCGTTGGTTCGTTGGTTCGTTTGTTCGTTGGTTCGTTGGTTCGTTGGTTCGTTGGTTCGTTGGTTCGTTGGTTCGTTGGTTCGTTGGTTCGTTGGTTCGTTGGTTCGTTGGTTCGTTGGTTCGTTGGTTCGTTGGTTCGTTGGTTCGTTGGTTCGTTGGTTCGTTGGTTCGTTGGTTCGTTGGTTCGTTGTTTCGTTGGTTCGTAGGTTCGTTGGTTCGTTGGTTCGTTGCTTCGTTGGTTCGTTGGTTCGTTGGTTCGTTGGTTCGTTGGTTCGTTGGTTCGTTGGTTCGTTGGTTCGTTGGTTCGTTGGTTCGTTGGTTCGTTGGTTCGTTGGTTCGTTGGTTCGTTGGTTCGTTGGTTCGTTGGTTCGTTGGGTCGTTGGTTCGATGGTACGTTGGTTCGTTTGTTTCTTTGTTTCTTTCTTTCTTTGTTCGTTTGTTCGTATGTTCGTATGTTCGTTTGTTCGTTGGTTTGTTGGTTCGTTTGTTCGCTGGTTCGTTGGTTCGTTGGTTCGTTGGTTCGTTGGTTCGTTGGTTCGTTGGTTCGTTGGTTCGTTGGTTCGTTGGTTCGTTGGTTCGTTGGTTCGTTGGTTCGTTGGTTCGTTGGTTCGTTGGTTCGTTGGTTCGTTGGTTCGTTGGTTCGTTGGTTCGTTGGTTCGTTGGTTCGTTGGTTCGTTGGTTCGTTGGTTCGTTGGTTCGTTGGTTCGTTGGTTCGTTGGTTCGTTGGTTCGTTGGTTCGTTGGTTCGTTGGTTCGTTGGTTCGTTGGTTCGTTGGTTCGTTGGGTCGTTGGTTCGATGGTACGTTGGTTCGTTTGTTTCTTTGTTTCTTTCTTTCTTTGTTCGTTTGTTCGTATGTTCGTATGTTCGTTTGTTCGTTGGTTTGTTGGTTCGTTTGTTCGCTGGTTCGTTGGTTCGTTGGTTCGTTGGTTTGTTGGTTCGTTGGTTCGTTGGTTCGTTGGTTCGTTGGTTCGTTGGTTCGTCGGTACGTTGGTTCGTTGGTTCGTTGGTTCGTTTGTTCGTTGGTTCGTTGGTTCGTTGGTTCGTTGGTTCGTTGGTTCGTTGGTTCGTTGGTTCGTTTGTTTCTTTGTTTCTTTGTTCGTTTGTTCGTTTGTTCGTTTGTTCGTTGGTTCGTTGGTTCGTTTGTTCGTTTGTTCGTTTGTTCGTTTGTTCGTATGTTCGTTTGTTCGTTTGTTCGTTTGTTCGTTTGTTCGCTGGTTCGTTGGTTCGTTGGTTCGTTGGTTCGTTGGTTCGTTGGTTCGTTGGTTCGTTGGTTCGTTGGTTCGTTGGTTCGCTTGTTCGTTGGTTCGTTGGTTCGTTGGTTCGTCGGTTCGTTGGTTCGTTGGTTCGTTGGTTCGTTTGTTCGTTGGTTCGTTGGTTCGTTGGTTCGTTGGTTCGTTGGTTCGTTGGTTCGTTGGTTCGTTGGTTCGTTGGTTCGTTGGTTCGTTGGTTCGTTGGTTCGTTGGTTCGTTGGTTCGTTGGTTCGTTGGTTCGTTGGTTCGTTGGTTCGTTGGTTCGTTGGTTCGTTGTTTCGTTGGTTCGTAGGTTCGTTGGTTCGTTGGTTCGTTGCTTCGTTGGTTCGTTGGTTCGTTGGTTCGTTGGTTCGTTGGTTCGTTGGTTCGTTGGTTCGTTGGTTCGTTGGTTCGTTGGTTCGTTGGTTCGTTGGTTCGTTGGTTCGTTGGTTCGTTGGTTCGTTGGTTCGTTGGGTCGTTGGTTCGATGGTACGTTGGTTCGTTTGTTTCTTTGTTTCTTTCTTTCTTTGTTCGTTTGTTCGTATGTTCGTATGTTCGTTTGTTCGTTGGTTTGTTGGTTCGTTTGTTCGCTGGTTCGTTGGTTCGTTGGTTCGTTGGTTCGTTGGTTCGTTGGTTCGTTGGTTCGTTGGTTCGTTGGTTCGTTGGTTCGTTGGTTCGTTGGTTCGTTGGTTCGTTGGTTCGTTGGTTCGTTGGTTCGTTGGTTCGTTGGTTCGTTGGTTCGTTGGTTCGTTGGTTCGTTGGTTCGTTGGTTCGTTGGTTCGTTGGTTCGTTGGTTCGTTGGTTCGTTGGTTCGTTGGTTCGTTGGTTCGTTGGTTCGTTGGTTCGTTGGTTCGTTGGTTCGTTGGTTCGTTGGGTCGTTGGTTCGATGGTACGTTGGTTCGTTTGTTTCTTTGTTTCTTTCGTTTTTGGTTCGTTTGTTCGCTGGTTCGTTGGTTCGTTGGTTCGTTGGTTTGTTGGTTCGTTGGTTCGTTGGTTCGTTGGTTCGTTGGTTCGTTGGTTCGTTGGTTCGTTGGTTCGTTGGTTCGTTGGTTCGTTGTTTCGTTGGTTCGTTGGTTCGTTTGTTTCTTTGTTTCTTTCTTTCTTTGTTCGTTTGTTCGTTGGTTCGTTGGTTCGTTGGTTCGTTGGTTCGTTTGTTCGTTTGTTCGTTTGTTCGTTTGTTCGTTTGTTCGCTGGTTCGTTGGTTCGTTGGTTCGTTGGTTCGTTGGTTCGTTGGTTCGTTGGTTCGTTGGGTCGTTGGTTCGATGGTACGTTGGTTCGTTTGTTTCTTTGTTTCTTTCTTTCTTTGTTCGTTTGTTCGTATGTTCGTATGTTCGTTTGTTCGTTGGTTTGTTGGTTCGTTTGTTCGCTGGTTCGTTGGTTCGTTGGTTCGTTGGTTTGTTGGTTCGTTGGTTCGTTGGTTCGTTGGTTCGTTGGTTCGTTGGTTCGTTGGTTCGTTGGTTCGTTGGTTCGTTGGTTCGTTGTTTCGTTGGTTCGTTGGTTCGTTTGTTTCTTTGTTTCTTTCTTTCTTTGTTCGTTTGTTCGTTGGTTCGTTGGTTCGTTGGTTCGTTGGTTCGTTTGTTCGTTTGTTCGTTTGTTCGTTTGTTCGTTTGTTCGTTTGTTCGCTGGTTCGTTGGTTCGTTGGTTCGTTGTTTCGTTGGTTCGTTGGTTCGTTGGTTCGTTGGTTCGTTGGTTCGTTGGTTCGTTGGTTCGTTTGTTTCTTTGTTTCTTTCTTTCTTTGTTCGTTTGTTCGTTTTTTCGTTGGTTCGTTGGTTCGTTGGTTCGTTGGTTCGTTGGTTCGTTGTTTCTTTGGTTCGTTGGTTCGTTGGTTCGTTGGTTCGTTGGTTCGTTGGTTCGTTGGTTCGTTGGTTCGTTGGTTCGTTGGTTCGTTGGTTCGTTGGTTCGTTGGTTCGTTGGTTCGTTGGTTCGTTGGTTCGTTGGTTCGTTGGTTCGTTGGTTCGTTGGGTCGTTGGTTCGTTGGTACGTTGGTTCGTTTGTTTCTTTGTTTCTTTCTTTCTTTGTTCGTTTGTTCGTTTGTTCGTTTGTTCGTTGGTTCGTTGGTTCGTTTGTTCGTTTGTTCGTTTGTTCGTTTGTTCGTTTGTTCGTTGGTTCGTTGGTTCGTTGGTTCGTTGGTTCGTTGGTTCGTTGGTTCGTTGGTTCGTCGGTTCGTTGGTTCGTTGGTTCGTTGGTTCGTTTGTTCGTTTGTTCGTTTGTTCGTTTGTTCGTTTGTTCGTTTGTTCGTTTGTTCGTTTGTTCGTTTGTTCGTTTGTTCGCTGGTTCGTTGGTTGGTTGGTTCGTTTGGTTCGTTGGTTCGTTGGTTCTTCGGTTCGTTGGTTCGTTGGTTCGTTGGTTCGTTGGTTCGTTGGTTCGTTGGTTCGTTGGTTCGTTGGTTCGTTGGTTCGTTTGTTTCTTTGTTTCTTTGTTCGTTTGTTCGTTTGTTCGTTTGTTCGTTGGTTCGTTGGTTCGTTTGTTCGTTTGTTCGTTTGTTCGTTTGTTCGTATGTTCGTTTGTTCGTTTGTTCGTTTGTTCGTTTGTTCGCTGGTTCGTTGGTTCGTTGGTTCGTTGGTTCGTTGGTTCGTTGGTTCGTTGGTTCGTTGGTTCGTTGGTTCGTTGGTTCGCTTGTTCGTTGGTTCGTTGGTTCGTTGGTTCGTCGGTTCGTTGGTTCGTTGGTTCGTTGGTTCGTTTGTTCGTTGGTTCGTTGGTTCGTTGGTTCGTTGGTTCGTTGGTTCGTTGGTTCGTTGGTTCGTTGGTTCGTTGGTTCGTTGGTTCGTTGGTTCGTTGGTTCGTTGGTTCGTTGGTTCGTTGGTTCGTTGGTTCGTTGGTTCGTTGGTTCGTTGTTTCGTTGGTTCGTAGGTTCGTTGGTTCGTTGGTTCGTTGCTTCGTTGGTTCGTTGGTTCGTTGGTTCGTTGGTTCGTTGGTTCGTTGGTTCGTTGGTTCGTTGGTTCGTTGGTTCGTTGGTTCGTTGGTTCGTTGGTTCGTTGGTTCGTTGGTTCGTTGGTTCGTTGGTTCGTTGGGTCGTTGGTTCGATGGTACGTTGGTTCGTTTGTTTCTTTGTTTCTTTCTTTCTTTGTTCGTTTGTTCGTATGTTCGTATGTTCGTTTGTTCGTTGGTTTGTTGGTTCGTTTGTTCGCTGGTTCGTTGGTTCGTTGGTTCGTTGGTTCGTTGGTTCGTTGGTTCGTCGGTACGTTGGTTCGTTGGTTCGTTGGTTCGTTTGTTCGTTGGTTCGTTGGTTCGTTGGTTCGTTGGTTCGTTGGTTCGTTGGTTCGTTGGTTCGTTGGTTCGTTTGTTTCTTTGTTCGTTTGTTCGTTTGTTCGTTTGTTCGTTGGTTCGTTGGTTCGTTTGTTCGTTTGTTCGTTTGTTCGTTTGTTCGTTTGTTCGTATGTTCGTTTGTTCGTTTGTTCGTTTGTTCGCTGGTTCGTTGGTTCGTTGGTTCGTTGGTTCGTTGGTTCGTTGGTTCGTTGGTTCGTTGGTTCGTTGGTTCGTTGGTTCGTTGGTTCGCTTGTTCGTTGGTTCGTTGGTTCGTTGGTTCGTCGGTTCGTTGGTTCGTTGGTTCGTTGGTTCGTTTGTTCGTTGGTTCGTTGGTTCGTTGGTTCGTTGGTTCGTTGGTTCGTTGGTTCGTTGGTTCGTTGGTTCGTTGGTTCGTTGGTTCGTTGGTTCGTTGGTTCGTTGGTTCGTTGTTTCGTTGGTTCGTAGGTTCGTTGGTTCGTTGGTTCGTTGCTTCGTTGGTTCGTTGGTTCGTTGGTTCGTTGGTTCGTTGGTTCGTTGGTTCGTTGGTTCGTTGGTTCGTTGGTTCGTTGGTTCGTTGGTTCGTTGGTTCGTTGGTTCGTTGGTTCGTTGGTTCGTTGGTTCGTTGGTTCGTTGGTTCGTTGGTTCGTTGGTTCGTTGGTTCGTTGGTTCGTTGGTTCGTTGGTTCGTTGGTTCGTTGGTTCGTTGGTTCGTTGGTTCGTTGGTTCGTTGGTTCGTTGGTTCGTTGGTTCGTTGGTTCGTTGGTTCGTTGGTTCGTTGGTTCGTTGGTTCGTTGGTTCGTTGGTTCGTTGTTTCGTTGGTTCGTTGGTTCGTTTGTTTCTTTGTTTCTTTCTTTCTTTGTTCGTTTGTTCGTTGGTTCGTTGGTTCGTTGGTTCGTTTGTTCGTTTGTTCGTTTGTTCGTTTGTTCGTTTGTTCGCTGGTTCGTTGGTTCGTTGGTTCGTTGTTTCGTTGGTTCGTTGGTTCGTTGGTTCGTTGGTTCGTTGGTTCGTTGGTTCGTTGGTTCGTTTGTTTCTTTGTTTCTTTCTTTCTTTGTTCGTTTGTTCGTTTTTTCGTTGGTTCGTTGGTTCGTTGGTTCGTTGGTTCGTTGGTTCGTTGTTTCTTTGGTTCGTTGGTTCGTTGGTTCGTTGGTTCGTTGGTTCGTTGGTTCGTTGGTTCGTTGGTTCGTTGGTTCGTTGGTTCGTTGGTTCGTTGGTTCGTTGGTTCGTTGGTTCGTTGGTTCGTTGGTTCGTTGGTTCGTTGGTTCGTTGGTTCGTTGGTTCGTTGGTTCGTTGGTTCGTTTGTTTCTTTGTTTCTTTCTTTCTTTGTTCGTTTGTTCGTTTTTTCGTTGGTTCGTTGGTTCGTTGGTTCGTTGGTTCGTTGGTTCGTTGTTTCGTTGGTTCGTTGGTTCGTTGGTTCGTTGGTTCGTTGGTTCGTTGGTTCGTTGGTTCGTTGGTTCGTTGGTTCGTTGGTTCGTTGGTTCGTTGGTTCGTTGGTTCGTTGGTTCGTTGGTTCGCTGGTTCGTTGGTTCGTTGGTTCGTTGGGTCGTTGGTTCGTTGGTACGTTGGTTCGTTTGTTTCTTTGTTTCTTTGTTTCTTTGTTCGTTTGTTCGTTTGTTCGTTTGTTCGTTGGTTCGTTGGTTCGTTTGTTCGTTTGTTCGTTTGTTCGTTTGTTCGTTTGTTCGTTTGTTCGTTTGTTCGTTTGTTCGTTTGTTCGCTGGTTCGTTGGTTGGTTGGTTCGTTTGGTTCGTTGGTTCGTTGGTTCTTCGGTTCGTTGGTTCGTTGGTTCGTTGGTTCGTTGGTTCGTTGGTTCGTTGGTTCGTTGGTTCGTTGGTTCGTTGGGTCGTTGGTTCGATGGTACGTTGGTTCGTTTGTTTCTTTGTTTCTTTCTTTCTTTGTTCGTTTGTTCGTATGTTCGTATGTTCGTTTGTTCGTTGGTTTGTTGGTTCGTTTGTTCGCTGGTTCGTTGGTTCGTTGGTTCGTTGGTTTGTTGGTTCGTTGGTTCGTTGGTTCGTTGGTTCGTTGGTTCGTTGGTTCGTTGGTTCGTTGGTTCTTTGGTTCGTTGGTTCGTTGGTTCGTTGGTTCGTTGGTTCGTTGGTTCGTTGGTTCGTTGGTTCGTTGGTTCGTTGGTTCGTTGGTTCGTTGGTTCGTTGGTTCGTTGGTTCGTTGGTTCGTTGGTTCGTTGGTTCGTTGGTTCGTTGGTTCGTTGGTTCGTTGGTTCGTTGGTTCGTTGGTTCGTTGGTTCGTTGGTTCGTTGGTTCGTAGGTTCGTTGGTTCGTTGGTTCGTTGGTTCGTTGGTTCGTTGGTTCGTTGGTTCGTTGTTTCGTTGGTTCGTTGGTTCGTTGGTTCGTTGGTTCGTAGGTTCGTTGGTTCGTTGGTTCGTTGGTTCGTTGGTTCGTTGGTTCGTTGGTTCGTTGGTTCGTTGGTTCGTTGGTTCGTTTGTTTCTTTGTTTCTTTCTTTCTTTGTTCGTTGTTTCGTTGGTTCGTTGGTTCGTTGGTTCGTTGGATCGTTGGTTCGTTGGTTCGTTGGTTCGTTTGTTTCTTTGTTTCTTTCTTTCTTTGTTCGTTTGTTCGGTTGTTCGTTTGTTCGTTGATTCGTTGGTTCGTTTGTTCGTTTGTTCGTTTGTTCGTTTGTTCGTTTGTTCGCTGGTTCGTTGGTTCGTTGGTTCGTTGGTTCGTTGGTTCGTTGGTTCGTTGGTTCGTTGGTTCGTTGGTTCGTTGGTTCGTTGGTTCGTTGGTTCGTTGGTTCGTTGGTTCGTTGGTTCGTTGGTTCGTTGGTTCGTTGGTTCGTTGGTTCGTTGGTTCGTTTGTTCGTAGGTTCGCTTGTTCGTTGGTTCGTTGGTTCGTTGGTTTGTTGGTTCGTCGGTTCGTTGGTTCGTTGGTTCGTTGGTTCGTTTGTTCGTTGGTTCGTTGGTTCGTTGGTTCGTTGGTTCGTTGGTTCGTTGGTTCGTTGGTTCGTTGGTTCGTTTGTTTCTTTGTTTCTTTCTTTCTTTGTTCGTTTGTTCGTTTGTTCGTTTGTTCGTTGGTTCGTTGGTTCGTTTGTTCGTTTGTTCGTTTGTTCGTTTGTTCGTTTGTTCGTATGTTCGTTTGTTCGTTTGTTCGTTTGTTCGTTTGTTCGTTTGTTCGCTGGTTCGTTGGTTCGTTGGTTCGTTTGTTCGCTGGTTCGTTGGTTCGTTGGTTCGTTGGTTCGTTGGTTCGTTGGTTCGTTGGTTCGTTGGTTCGTTGGTTCGTTGGTTCGTTGGTTCGTTGGTTCGTTTGTTTCTTTGTTTCTTTCTTTCTTTGTTCGTTTGTTCGTTGGTTCGTTGGTTCGTTTGTTCGTTTGTTCGTTTGTTCGTTTGTTCGTTTGTTCGTTTGTTCGTTTGTTCGTTTGTTCGTTTGTTCGTTTGTTCGTTTGTTCGTTTGTTCGTTTGTTCGTTTGTTCGCTGGTTCGTTGGTTCGTTGGTTCGTTGGTTCGTTGGTTCGTTGGTTCGTTGGTTCGTTGGTTCGTTTGTTTCTTTGTTTCTTTCTTTCTTTGTTCGTTTGTTCGTTTTTTCGTTGGTTCGTTGGTTCGTTGGTTCGTTGGTTCGTTGGTTCGTTGGTTCGTTGGTTCGTTGGTTCGTTGGTTCGTTGGTTCGTTGGTTCGTTGGTTCGTTGGTTCGTTGGTTCGTTGGTTCGTTTGTTCGTTGGTTCGCTTATTCGTTGGTTCGTTGGTTCGTTGGTTCGTTGGTTCGTCGGTTCGTTGGTTCGTTGGTTCGTTGGTTCGTTTGTTCGTTGGTTCGTTGGTTCGTTGGTTCGTTGGTTCGTTGGTTCGTTGGTTCGTTGGTTCGTTTGTTTCTTTGTTTCTTTCTTTCTTTGTTCGTTTGTTCGTTTGTTCGTTTGTTCGTTGGTTCGTTGGTTCGTTTGTTCGTTTGTTCGTTTGTTCGTTTGTTCGTATGTTCGTTTGTTCGTTTGTTCGTTTGTTCGTTTGTTCGTTTGTTCGCTGGTTCGTTGGTTCGTTGGTTCGTTGGTTCGTTGGTTCGTTGGTTCGTTTGTTCGTTTGTTCGTTTGTTCGTTTGTTCGTTTGTTCGCTGGTTCGTTGGTTCGTTGGTTCGTTGTTTCGTTGGTTCGTTGGTTCGTTGGTTCGTTGGTTCGTTGGTTCGTTGGTTCGTTGGTTCGTTGGTTCGTTTGTTTCTTTGTTTCTTTCTTTCTTTGTTCGTTTGTTCGTTTTTCGTTGGTTCGTTGGTTCGTTGGTTCGTTGGTTCGTTGGTTCGTTGGGTCGTTGGTTCGTTGGTACGTTGGTTCGTTTGTTTCTTTGTTTCTTTCTTTCTTTGTTCGTTTGTTCGTTTGTTCGTTTGTTCGTTGGTTCGTTGGTTCGTTTGTTCGTTTGTTCGTTTGTTCGTTTGTTCGTTTGTTCGTTTGTTCGTTTGTTCGTTTGTTCGTTTGTTCGCTGGTTCGTTGGTTGGTTGGTTCGTTTGGTTCGTTGGTTCGTTGGTTCTTCGGTTCGTTGGTTCGTTGGTTCGTTGGTTCGTTGGTTCGTTGGTTCGTTGGTTCGTTGGTTCGTTGGTTCGTTGGTTCGTTGGTTCGTTGGTTCGTTGGTTCGTTGGTTCGTTTGTACGTTGGTTCGCTTGTTCGTTGGTTCGTTGGTTCGTTGGTTCGTTGGTTCGTCGGTTCGTTGGTTCGTTGGTTCGTTGGTTCGTTTGTTCGTTGGTTCGTTGGTTCGTTGGTTCGTTGGTTCGTTGGTTCGTTGGTTCGTTGGTTCGTTGGTTCGTTTGTTTCTTTGTTTCTTTGTTCGTTTGTTCGTTTGTTCGTTGGTTCGTTGGTTCGTTTGTTCGTTTGTTCGTTTGTTCGTTTGTTCGTTTGTTCGTATTTTCGTTTGTTCGTTTGTTCGTTTGTTCGTTTGTTCGCTGGTTCGTTGGTTCGTTGGTTCGTTGGTTCGTTGGTTCGTTGGTTCGTTGGTTCGTTGGTTCGTTGGTTCGTTGGTTCGCTTGTTCGTTGGTTCGTTGGTTCGTTGGTTCGTCGGTTCGTTGGTTCGTTGGTTCGTTGGTTCGTTTGTTCGTTGGTTCGTTGGTTCGTTGGTTCGTTGGTTCGTTGGTTCGTTGGTTCGTTGGTTCGTTGGTTCGTTGGTTCGTTGGTTCGTTGGTTCGTTGGTTCGTTGGTTCGTTGGTTCGTTGGTTCGTTGGTTCGTTGGTTCGTTGGTTCGTTGGTTCGTTGGTTCGTTGGTTCGTTGGTTCGTTGGTTCGTTGGTTCGTTGGTTCGTTGGTTCGTTGGTTCGTTGGTTCGTTGGGTCGTTGGTTCGTTGGTTCGTTGGTTCGTTGGTTCGTTGGTTCGTTGGTTCGTTGGTTCGTTGGTTCGTTGGTTCGTTGGGTCGTTGGTTCGATGGTACGTTGGTTCGTTTGTTTCTTTGTTTCTTTCTTTCTTTGTTCGTTTGTTCGTATGTTCGTATGTTCGTTTGTTCGTTGGTTTGTTGGTTCGTTTGTTCGCTGGTTCGTTGGTTCGTTGGTTCGTTGGTTTTTGGGTTCGTTGGTTCGTTGGTTCGTTGGTTCGTTGGTTCGTTGGTTCGTTGGTTCGTTGGTTCTTTGGTTCGTTGGTTCGTTGGTTCGTTGGTTCGTTGGTTCGTTGGTTCGTTGGTTCGTTGGTTCGTTGGTTCGTTGGTTCGTTGGTTCGTTGGTTCGTTGGTTCGTTGGTTCGTTGGTTCGTTGGTTCGTTGGTTCGTTGGTTCGTTGGTTCGTTGGTTCGTTGGTTCGTTGGTTCGTTGGTTCGTTGGTTCGTAGGTTCGTTGGTTCGTTGGTTCGTTGGTTCGTTGGTTCGTTGGTTCGTTGGTTCGTTGTTTCGTTGGTTCGTTGGTTCGTTGGTTCGTTGGTTCGTAGGTTCGTTGGTTCGTTGGTTCGTTGGTTCGTTGGTTCGTTGGTTCGTTGGTTCGTTGGTTCGTTGGTTCGTTGGTTCGTTGGTTCGTTGGTTCGTTGGTTCGTTGGTTCGTTGGTTCGTTTGTTTCTTTGTTTCTTTCTTTCTTTGTTCGTTGTTTCGTTGGTTCGTTGGTTCGTTGGTTCGTTGGTTCGTTGGTTCGTTGGTTCGTTGGTTCGTTGGTTCGTTTGTTTCTTTGTTTCTTTCTTTCTTTGTTCGTTTGTTCGGTTGTTCGTTTGTTCGTTGATTCGTTGGTTCGTTTGTTCGTTTGTTCGTTTGTTCGTTTGTTCGTTTGTTCGCTGGTTCGTTGGTTCGTTGGTTCGTTGTTTCGTTGGTTCGTTGGTTCGTTGGTTCGTTGGTTCGTTGGTTCGTTGGTTCGTTGGTTCGTTGGTTCGTTGGTTCGTTGGTTCGTTGGTTCCTTGGTTCGTTGGTTCGTTGGTTCGTTGGTTCGTTGGTTCGTTGGTTCGTTGGTTCGTTGGTTCGTTGGTTCGTTGGTTCGTTGGTTCGTTGGTTCGTTGGTTCGTTTGTTCGTTTGTTCGTTTGTTCGTTTGTTCGTTTGTTCGTTTGTTCGTTTGTTCGTTGGTTCGCTTGTTCGTTGGTTCGTTGGTTCGTTGGTTCGTTGGTTCGTTGGTTCGTCGGTTCGTTGGTTCGTTGGTTCGTTGGTTCGTTGGTTCGTTTGTTCGTTGGTTCGTTGGTTAGTTGGTTCGTTGGTTCGTTGGTTCGTTGGTTCGTTGGTTCGTTGGTTCGTTGGTTCGTTGGTTCGTTGGTTCGTTTGTTTCTTTGTTTCTTTCTTTCTTTGTTCGTTTGTTCGTTGGTTCGTTGGTTCGTTTGTTCGTTTGTTCGTTTGTTCGTTTGTTCGTATGTTCGTTTGTTCGTTTGTTCGTTTGTTCGTTTGTTCGTTTGTTCGCTGGTTCGTTGGTTCGTTGGTTCGTTGGTTCGTTGGTTCGTTGGTTCGTTGGTTCGTTGGTTCGTTTGTTTCTTTGTTTCTTTGTTCGTTTGTTCGTTTGTTCGTTGGTTCGTTGGTTCGTTTGTTCGTTTGTTCGTTTGTTCGTTTGTTCGTATTTTCGTTTGTTCGTTTGTTCGTTTGTTCGTTTGTTCGCTGGTTCGTTGGTTCGTTGGTTCGTTGGTTCGTTGGTTCGTTGGTTCGTTGGTTCGTTGGTTCGTTGGTTCGTTGGTTCGCTTGTTCGTTGGTTCGTTGGTTCGTTGGTTCGTCGGTTCGTTGGTTCGTTGGTTCGTTGGTTCGTTTGTTCGTTGGTTCGTTGGTTCGTTGGTTCGTTGGTTCGTTGGTTCGTTGGTTCGTTGGTTCGTTGGTTCGTTGGTTCGTTGGTTCGTTGGTTCGTTGGTTCGTTGGTTCGTTGGTTCGTTGGTTCGTTGGTTCGTTGGTTCGTTGGTTCGTTGGTTCGTTGGTTCGTTGGTTCGTTGGTTCGTTGGTTCGTTGGTTCGTTGGTTCGTTGGTTCGTTGGTTCGTTGGGTCGTTGGTTCGTTGGTTCGTTGGTTCGTTGGTTCGTTGGTTCGTTGGTTCGTTGGTTCGTTGGTTCGTTGGTTCGTTGGGTCGTTGGTTCGATGGTACGTTGGTTCGTTTGTTTCTTTGTTTCTTTCTTTCTTTGTTCGTTTGTTCGTATGTTCGTATGTTCGTTTGTTCGTTGGTTTGTTGGTTCGTTTGTTCGCTGGTTCGTTGGTTCGTTGGTTCGTTGGTTTTTTGGTTCGTTGGTTCGTTGGTTCGTTGGTTCGTTGGTTCGTTGGTTCGTTGGTTCGTTGGTTCTTTGGTTCGTTGGTTCGTTGGTTCGTTGGTTCGTTGGTTCGTTGGTTCGTTGGTTCGTTGGTTCGTTGGTTCGTTGGTTCGTTGGTTCGTTGGTTCGTTGGTTCGTTGGTTCGTTGGTTCGTTGGTTCGTTGGTTCGTTGGTTCGTTGGTTCGTTGGTTCGTTGGTTCGTTGGTTCGTTGGTTCGTTGGTTCGTTGGTTCGTAGGTTCGTTGGTTCGTTGGTTCGTTGGTTCGTTGGTTCGTTGGTTCGTTGGTTCGTTGTTTCGTTGGTTCGTTGGTTCGTTGGTTCGTTGGTTCGTAGGTTCGTTGGTTCGTTGGTTCGTTGGTTCGTTGGTTCGTTGGTTCGTTGGTTCGTTGGTTCGTTGGTTCGTTGGTTCGTTGGTTCGTTGGTTCGTTGGTTCGTTGGTTCGTTTGTTTCTTTGTTTCTTTCTTTCTTTGTTCGTTGTTTCGTTGGTTCGTTGGTTCGTTGGTTCGTTGGTTCGTTGGTTCGTTGGTTCGTTGGTTCGTTGGTTCGTTTGTTTCTTTGTTTCTTTCTTTCTTTGTTCGTTTGTTCGGTTGTTCGTTTGTTCGTTGATTCGTTGGTTCGTTTGTTCGTTTGTTCGTTTGTTCGTTTGTTCGTTTGTTCGCTGGTTCGTTGGTTCGTTGGTTCGTTGTTTCGTTGGTTCGTTGGTTCGTTGGTTCGTTGGTTCGTTGGTTCGTTGGTTCGTTGGTTCGTTGGTTCGTTGGTTCGTTGGTTCGTTGGTTCCTTGGTTCGTTGGTTCGTTGGTTCGTTGGTTCGTTGGTTCGTTGGTTCGTTGGTTCGTTGGTTCGTTGGTTCGTTGGTTCGTTGGTTCGTTGGTTCGTTGGTTCGTTGGTTCGTTGGTTCGTTGGTTCGTTTGTTCGTTTGTTCGTTTGTTCGTTTGTTCGTTTGTTCGTTTGTTCGTTTGTTCGTTGGTTCGCTTGTTCGTTGGTTCGTTGGTTCGTTGGTTCGTTGGTTCGTCGGTTCGTTGGTTCGTTGGTTCGTTGGTTCGTTGGTTCGTTTGTTCGTTGGTTCGTTGGTTAGTTGGTTCGTTGGTTCGTTGGTTCGTTGGTTCGTTGGTTCGTTGGTTCGTTTGTTTCTTTGTTTCTTTCTTTCTTTGTTCGTTTGTTCGTTGGTTCGTTGGTTCGTTTGTTCGTTTGTTCGTTTGTTCGTTTGTTCGTATGTTCGTTTGTTCGTTTGTTCGTTTGTTCGTTTGTTCGTTTGTTCGCTGGTTCGTTGGTTCGTTGGTTCGTTGGTTCGTTGGTTCGTTGGTTCGTTGGTTCGTTGGTTCGTTGGTTCGCTTGTTCGTTGGTTCGTTGGTTCGTTGGTTCGTCGGTTCGTTGGTTCGTTGGTTCGTTGGTTCGTTTGTTCGTTGGTTCGTTGGTTCGTTGGTTCGTTGGTTCGTTGGTTCGTTGGTTCGTTGGTTCGTTGGTTCGTTGGTTCGTTGGTTCGTTGGTTCGTTGGTTCGTTGGTTCGTTGGTTCGTTGGTTCGTTGGTTCGTTGGTTCGTTGGTTCGTGGTTCGTTGGTTCGTTGGTTCGTTGGTTCGTTGGTTCGTTGGTTCGTTGGTTCGTTGGTTCGTTTGTTTCTTTGTTTCTTTCTTTCTTTGTTCGTTGGTTCGTTGGTTCGTTGGTTCGTTGGTTCGTTGGTTCGTTGGTTCGTTGGGTCGTTGGTTCGTTGGTACGTTGGTTCGTTTGTTTCTTTGTTTCTTTCTTTCTTTGTTCGTTTGTTCGTTTGTTCGTTTGTTCGTTGGTTCGTTGGTTCGTTTGTTCGTTTGTTCGTTTGTTCGTTTGTTCGTTTGTTTGTTTGTTCGTTTGTTCGTTTGTTCGTTTGTTCGCTGGTTCGTTGGTTGGTTGGTTCGTTGGTTCGTTGGTTCGTTGGTTCTTCGGTTCGTTGGTTCGTTGGTTCGTTGGTTCGTTGGTTCGTTGGTTCGTTGGTTCGTTGGTTCGTTGGTTCGTTGGTTCGTTGGTTCGTTGGTTCGTTTGTTCGTTGGTTCGTTGTTCGTTGGTTCGTTGGTTCGTTGGTTCGTTGGTTTGTCGGTTCGTTGGTTCGTTGGTTCGTTGGTTCGTTGGTTCTTTGGTTCGTTGGTTCGTTGGTTCGTTGGTTCGTTGGTTCGTTGGTTCGTTGGTTCGTTTGTTTCTTTGTTTCTTTCTTTCTTTGTTCGTTTGTTCGTTTGTTCGTTTGTTCGTTGGTTCGGTGGTTCGTTTGTTCGTTTGTTCGTTTGTTCGTTTGTTCGTATGTTCGTTTGTTCGTTTGTTCGTTTGTTCGCTGGTTCGTTGGTTCGTTGGTTCGTTGGTTCGTTGGTTCGTTGGTTCGTTGGTTCGTTGGTTCGTTGGTTCGCTTGTTCGTTGGTTCGTTGGTTCGTTGGTTCGTCGGTTCGTTGGTTCGTTGGTTCGTTGGTTCGTTGGTTCGTTGGTTCGTTGGTTCGTTTGTTCGTTGGTTCGTTGGTTCGTTGGTTCGTTGGTTCGTTGGTTCGTTGGTTCGTTGGTTCGTTGGTTCGTTGGTTCGTTGGTTCGTTGGTTCGTTTGTTCGTTGGTTCGTTGGTTCGTTGGTTCGTTGGTTCGTTGGTTCGTTGGTTCGTTGGTTCGTTGGTTCGTTGGTTCGTTGGTTCGTTTGTTCGTTGGTTCGTTGGTTCGTTGGTTCGTTGGTTCGTTGGTTCGTTGGTTCGTTGGTTCGTTGGTTCGTTGGTTCGTTGGTTCGTTGGGTCGTTGGTTCGATGGTACGTTGGTTCGTTTGTTTCTTTGTTTCTTTCTTTCTTTGTTCGTTTGTTCGTATGTTCGTATGTTCGTTTGTTCGTTGGTTTGTTGGTTCGTTTGTTCGCTGGTTCGTTGGTTCGTTGGTTCGTTGGTTCGTTGGTTTCTTGGTTCGTTGGTTCGTTGGTTCGTTGGTTCGTTGGTTCGTTGGTTCGTTGGTTCGTTGGTTCGTTGGTTCGTAGGTTCGTTGGTTCGTTGGTTCGTTGGTTCGTTGGTTCGTTGGTTCGTTGGTTCGTTGGTTCGTTGGTTCGTTGGTTCGTTGGTTCGTTGGTTCGTTGGTTCGTTGGTTCGTTGGTTCGTTGGTTCGTTGGTTCGTTGGTTCGTTGGTTCGTTGGTTCGTTGGTTCGTTGGTTCGTTGGTTCGTTGGTTCGTTGGTTCGTTGGTTCGTTGGTTCGTTGGTTCGTTGGTTCGTTGGTTCGTTGGTTCGTTGGTTCGTTGGTTCGTTGGTTCGTTGGTTCGTTGGTTCGTTGGTTCGTTGTTTCGTTGGTTCGTTGGTTCGTTGGTTCGTTTGTTTCTTTGTTTCTTTCTTTCTTTGTTCGTTTGTTCGTTGATTCGTTGGTTCGTTTGTTCGTTTGTTCGTTTGTTCGTTTGTTCGCTGGTTCGTTGGTTCGTTGCTTCGTTGGTTCGTTGGTTCGTTGGTTCGTTGGTTCGTTGGTTCGTTGGTTCGTTGGTTCGTTGGTTCGTTGGTTCGTTGGTTCGTTGTTTCGTTGGTTCGTTGGTTCGTTGGTTCGTTGGTTCGTTGGTTCGTTGGTTCGTTGGTTCGTTGGTTCCTTGGTTCCTTGGTTCGTTGGTTCGTTGGTTCGTTGGTTCGTTGGTTCGTTGGTTCGTTGGTTCGTTGGTTCGTTGGTTCGTTGGTTCGTTGGTTCGTTGGTTCGTTGGTTCGTTGGTTCGTTGGTTCGTTGGTTCGTTGGTTCGTTGGTTCGTTTGTTTCTTTGTTTCTTTCTTTCTTTGTTCGTTTGTTCGTTGGTTCGTTTGTTCGTTTGTTCGTTTGTTCGTTTGTTCGTTTGTTCGCTGGTTCGTTGGTTCGTTGGTTCGTTGGTTCGTTGGTTCGTTGGTTCGTTGGTTCGTTGGTGCGTTGGTTCGTTGGTTCGTTGGTTCGTTGGTTCGTTGGTTCGTTGGTTCGTTGGTTCGTTGGTTCGTTGGTTCGTTGTTTCGTTGGTTCGTTGGTTCGTTGGTTCGTTTGTTTCTTTGTTTCTTTCTTTCTTTGTTCGTTTGTTCGTTGATTCGTTGGTTCGTTTGTTCGTTTGTTCGTTTGTGAGCTGGTTCGTTGGTTCGTTGGTTCGTTGGTTCGTTGGTTTGTTGGTTCGTTGTTCGTTGGTTCGTTGGTTCGTTGGTTCGTTGGTTCGTTGGTTCGTTGGTTCGTTGGTTCGTTGGTTCGTTGGTTCGTTGGTTCGTTGGTTCGTTGGTTCGTTGGTTCGTTGGTTCGTTGGTTCGTTGGTTCGTTGGTTCGTTTGTTTCTTTGTTTCTTTCTTTCTTTGTTCGTTTGTTCGTTGGTTCGTTTGTTCGTTTGTTCGTTTGTTCGTTTGTTCGTTTGTTCGCTGGTTCGTTGGTTCGTTGGTTCGTTGGTTCGTTGGTTCGTTGGTTCGTTGGTGCGTTGGTTCGTTGGTTCGTTGGTTCGTTGGTTCGTTGGTTCGTTGGTTCGTTGGTTCGTTGGTTCGTTGTTTCGTTGGTTCGTTGGTTCGTTGGTTCGTTTGTTTCTTTGTTTCTTTCTTTCTTTGTTCGTTTGTTCGTTGGTTCGTTTGTTCGTTTGTTCGTTTGTTCGTTTGTTCGTTTGTTCGCTGGTTCGTTGGTTCGTTGGTTCGTTGGTTCGTTGGTTTGTTGGTTCGTTGGTTCGTTGGTTCGTTGGTTCGTTGGTTCGTTGGTTCGTTGGTTCGTTGGTTCGTTGGTTCGTTGGTTCGTTGGTTCGTTGGTTCGTTGGTTCGTTGGTTCGTTGGTTCGTTGGTTCGTTGGTTCGTTGGTTCGTTGGTTCGTTGGTTCGTTGGTTCGTTGGTTCGTTTGTTTCTTTGTTTCTTTCTTTCTTTGTTCGTTTGATCGTTGGTTCGTTTGTTCGTTTGTTCGTTTGTTCGTTGGTTCGTTGGTTCGTTGGTTCGTTGGTTCGTTGGTGCGTTGGTTCGTTGGTTCGTTGGTTCGTTGGTTCGTTGGTTCGTTGGTTCGTTGGTTCGTTGGTTCGTTGTTTCGTTGGTTCGTTGGTACGTTGGTTCGTTTGTTTCTTTGTTTCTTTCTTTCTTTGTTCGTTTGTTCGTTGATTCGTTGGTTCGTTTGTTCGTTTGTTCGTTTGTGAGCTGGTTCGTTGGTTCGTTGGTTCGTTGGTTCGTTGGTTTGTTGGTTCGTTGGTTCGTTGGTTCGTTGGTTCGTTGGTTCGTTGTTTCGTTGGTTCGTTGGTTCGTTGGTTCGTTGGTTCGTTGGTTCGTTGGTTCGTTGGTTCGTTGGTTCGTTGGTTCGTTGGTTCGTTGGTTCGTTGGTTCGTTGGTTCGTTGGTTCGTTGGTTCGTTGGTTCGTTGGTTCGTTGGTTCGTTGGTTCGTTGGTTCGTTGGTTCGTTGGTTCGTTGGTTCGTTGGTTCGTTGGTTCGTTGTTTCGTTGGATCGTTGGTTCGTTGGTTCGTTGGTTCGTTGGTTCATTGGTTCGTTGGTTCGTTGGTTCCTTGGTTCCTTGGTTCGTTGGTTCGTTGGTTCGTTGGTTCGTTGGTTCGTTGGTTTTCGTTGGTTCGTTTGGTCGTTGGTTCGTTGGTTCGTTGGTTCGTTGGTTCGTTGGTTCGTTGGTTCGTTGGTTCGTTGGTTCGTTTGTTCGTTGGTTCGTTGGTTCGTTGGTTCGTTGGTTCGTTGGTTCGTTGGTTCGTTGGTTCGTTGGTTCGTTGGTTCGTTGGTTCGTTGGGTCGTTGGTTCGATGGTACGTTGGTTCGTTTGTTTCTTTGTTTCTTTCTTTCTTTGTTCGTTTGTTCGTATGTTCGTATGTTCGTTTGTTCGTTGGTTTGTTGGTTCGTTTGTTCGCTGGTTCGTTGGTTCGTTGGTTCGTTGGTTCGTTGGTTTGTTGGTTCGTTGGTTCGTTGTTTCGTTGGTTCGTTGGTTCGTTGGTTCGTTGGTTCGTTGGTTCGTTGGTTCGTTGGTTCGTTGGTTCGTTGGTTCGTTGGTTCGTTGGTTCGTTGGTTCGTTGGTTCGTTGGTTCGTTGGTTCGTTGGTTCGTTGGTTCGTTGGTTCGTTGGTTCGTTGGTTCGTTGGTTCGTTGGTTCGTTGGTTCGTTGGTTCGTTGGTTCGTTGGTTCGTTGGTTCGTTGGTTCGTTGGTGCGTTGGTTCGTTGGTTCGTTGGTTCGTTGGTTCGTTGGTTCGTTGGTTCGTTGGTTCGTTGGTTCGTTGTTTCGTTGGTTCGTTGGTTCGTTGGTTCGTTTGTTTCTTTGTTTCTTTCTTTCTTTGTTCGTTTGTTCGTTGATTCGTTGGTTCGTTTGTTCGTTTGTTCGTTTGTTCGTTTGTTCGTTTGTTCGCTGGTTCGTTGGTTCGTTGGTTCGTTGGTTCGTTGGTTCGTTGGTTCGTTGGTTCGTTGGTTCGTTGGTTCGTTGGTTCGTTGGTTCGTTGGTTCGTTGGTTCGTTGGTTCGTTGGTTCGTTGGTTCGTTGGTTCGTTGGTTCGTTGGTTCGTTGGTTCGTTGGTTCGTTGGTTCGTTGGTTCGTTGGTTCGTTGGTTCGTTGGTTCGTTGGTTCGTTGGTTCGTTGGTTCGTTGGTTCGTTGGTTCGTTGGTTCGTTGGTTCGTTGGTTCGTTGGTTCGTTGGTTCGTTGGTTCGTTGGTTCGTTGGTTCGCTGGTTCGTTGGTTCGTTGGTTCGTTGGTTCGTTGGTTCGTTGGTTCGTTGGTTCGTTGGTTCGTTGGTTCGTTGGTTCGTTGGTTCGTTGGTTCGTTGGTTCGTTGTTTCGTTGGATCGTTGGTTCGTTGGTTCGTTGGTTCGTTGGTTCATTGGTTCGTTGGTTCGTTGGTTCCTTGGTTCCTTGGTTCATTGGTTCGTTGGTTCGTTGGTTCGTTGGTTCGTTGGTTCGTTGGTTCGTTGGTTCGTTGGTTCGTTTGGTCGTTGGTTCGTTGGTTCGTTGGTTCGTTGGTTCGTTGGTTCGTTGGTTCGTTGGTTCGTTGGTTCGTTTGTTCGTTGGTTCGTTGGTTCGTTGGTTCGTTGGTTCGTTGGTTCGTTGGTTCGTTGGTTCGTTGGTTCGTTGGTTCGTTGGTTCGTTGGGTCGTTGGTTCATTGGTTCGTTGGTTCGTTGGTTCCTTGGTTCCTTGGTTCATTGGTTCGTTGGTTCGTTGGTTCGTTGGTTCGTTGGTTCGTTGGTTCGTTGGTTCGTTGGTTCGTTTGGTCGTTGGTTCGTTGGTTCGTTGGTTCGTTGGTTCGTTGGTTCGTTGGTTCGTTGGTTCGTTGGTTCGTTTGTTCGTTGGTTCGTTGGTTCGTTGGTTCGTTGTTCGTTGGTTCGTTGGTTCGTTGGTTCGTTGGTTCGTTGGTTCGTTGGTTCGTTGGTTCGTTGGGTCGTTGGTTCGATGGTACGTTGGTTCGTTTGTTTCCTTTCTTTCTTTGTTCGTTTGTTCGTATGTTCGTATGTTCGTTTGTTCGTTGGTTTGTTGGTTCGTTTGTTCGCTGGTTCGTTGGTTCGTTGGTTCGTTGGTTCGTTGGTTGGTTGGTTCGTTGGTTCGTTGGTTCGTTGGTTCGTTGGTTCGTTGGTTCGTTGGTTCGTTGGTTCGTTGGTTCGTTGGTTCGTTGGTTCGTTGGTTCGTTGGTTCGTTGGTTCGTTGGTTCGTTGGTTCGTTGGGTCGTTGGTTCATTGGTTCGTTGGTTCGTTGGTTCCTTGGTTCCTTGGTTCATTGGTTCGTTGGTTCGTTGGTTCGTTGGTTCGTTGGTTCGTTGGTTCGTTGGTTCGTTGGTTCGTTTGGTCGTTGGTTCGTTGGTTCGTTGGTTCGTTGGTTCGTTGGTTCGTTGGTTCGTTGGTTCGTTGGTTCGTTTGTTCGTTGGTTCGTTGGTTCGTTGGTTCGTTGGTTCGTTGGTTCGTTGGTTCGTTGGTTCGTTGGTTCGTTGGTTCGTTGGTTCGTTGGGTCGTTGGTTCGATGGTACGTTGGTTCGTTTGTTTCTTTGTTTCTTTCTTTCTTTGTTCGTTTGTTCGTATGTTCGTATGTTCGTTTGTTCGTTGGTTTGTTGGTTCGTTTGTTCGCTGGTTCGTTGGTTCGTTGGTTCGTTGGTTCGTTGGTTGGTTGGTTCGTTGGTTCGTTGGTTCGTTGGTTCGTTGGTTCGTTGGTTCGTTGGTTCGTTGGTTCGTTGGTTCGTTGGTTCGTTGGTTCGTTGGTTCGTTGGTTCGTTGGTTCGTTGGTTCGTTGGTTCGTTGGTTCGTTGGTTCGTTGGTTCGTTGGTTCGTTGGTTCGTTGGTTCGTTGGTTCGTTGGTTCGTTGGTTCGTTGGTTCGTTGGTTCGTTGGTTCGTTGGTTCGTTGGTTCGTTGGTTCGTTGGTGCGTTGGTTCGTTGGTTCGTTGGTTCGTTGGTTCGTTGGTTCGTTGGTTCGTTGGTTCGTTGGTTCGTTGGTTCGTTGTTTCGTTGGTTCGTTGGTTCGTTGGTTCGTTTGTTTCTTTGTTTCTTTCTTTCTTTGTTCGTTTGTTCGTTGATTCGTTGGTTCGTTTGTTCGTTTGTTCGTTTGTTCGTTTGTTCGCTGGTTCGTTGGTTCGTTGGTTCGTTGGTTCGTTGGTTCGTTGGTTCGTTGGTTCGTTGGTTCGTTGGTTCGTTGGTTCGTTGGTTCGTTGGTTCGTTGGTTCGTTGGTTCGTTGTTTCGTTGGTTCGTTGGTTCGTTGGTTCGTTGGTTCGTTGGATCGTTGGTTCGTTGGTTCGTTGGTTCCTTGGTTCCTTGGTTCGTTGGTTCGTTGGTTCGTTGGTTCGTTGGTTCGTTGGTTCGTTGGTTCGTTGGTTCGTTGGTTCGTTGGTTCGTTGGTTCGTTGGTTCGTTGGTTCGTTGGTTCGTTGGTTCGTTGGTTCGTTGGTTCGTTGGTTCGTTGGTTCGTTTGTTCGTTTGTTCGTTTGTTCGTTTGTTCGTTTGTTCGCTGGTTCGTTGGTTCGTTGGTTCGTTTGTTCGCTGGTTCGTTGGTTCGTTGGTTCGTTGGTTCGTTGGTTCGTTGGTTCGTTGGTTCGTTGGTTCGTTGGTTCGTTGGTTCGTTGGTTCGTTGGTTCGTTGGTTCGTTGGTTCGTTGGTTCGTTGGTTCGTTGGTTCGTTGGTTCGTTGTTTCGTTGGTTCGTTGGTTCGTTGGTTCGTTTGTTTCTTTGTTTCTTTCTTTCTTTGTTCGTTTGTTCGTTTGTTCGTTGATTCGTTGGTTCGTTTGTTCGTTTGTTCGTTTGTGAGCTGGTTCGTTGGTTCGTTGGTTCGTTGGTTCGTTGGTTTGTTGGTTCGTTGGTTCGTTGGTTCGTTGGCTCGTTGGTTCGTTGGTTCGTTGGTTCGTTGGTTCGTTGGTTCGTTGGTTCGTTGGTTCGTTGGTTCGTTGGTTCGTTGGTTCGTTGGTTCGTTTGTTTCTTTGTTTCTTTCTTTCTTTGTTCGTTTGTTCGTTGGTTCGTTTGTTCGCTGGTTCGTTGGTTCGTTGGTTCGTTGGTTCGTTGGTTCGTTGGTTCGTTGGTTCGTTGGTGCGTTGGTTCGTTGGTTCGTTGGTTCGTTGGTTCGTTGGTTCGTTGGTTCGTTGGTTCGTTGTTTCGTTGGTTCGTTGGTTCGTTGGTTCGTTTGTTTCTTTGTTTCTTTCTTTCTTTGTTCGTTTGTTCGTTGGTTCGTTTGTTCGTTTGTTCGTTTGTTCGTTTGTTCGTTTGTTCGCTGGTTCGTTGGTTCGTTGGTTCGTTGGTTCGTTGGTTTGTTGGTTCGTTGGTTCGTTGGTTCGTTGGTTCGTTGGTTCGTTGGTTCGTTGGTTCGTTGGTTCGTTGGTTCGTTGGTTCGTTGGTTCGTTGGTTCGTTGGTTCGTTGGTTCGTTGGTTCGTTGGTTCGTTGGTTCGTTGGTTCGTTGGTTCGTTGGTTCGTTGGTTCGTTGGTTCGTTGGTTCGTTGGTTCGTTGGTTCGTTGGTTCGTTGGTTCGTTGGTTCGTTGGTTCGTTGGTTCGTTGGTTCGTTGGTTCGTTGGTTCGTTGGTTCGTTGGTTCGTTGGTTCGTTGGTTCGTTGGTTCGTTGGTTCGTTGGTTCGTTGTTTCGTTGGTTCGTTGGTTCGTTGGTTCGTTGGTTCGTTGGTTCGTTGGTTCGTTGGTTCGTTGGTTCCTTGGTTCCTTGGTTCCTTGGTTCGTTGGTTCGTTGGTTCGTTGGTTCGTTGGTTCGTTGGTTCGTTGGTTCGTTGGTTCGTTGGTTCGTTGGTTCGTTGGTTCGTTGGTTCGTTGGTTCGTTGGTTCGTTGGTTCGTTTGTTTCTTTGTTTCTTTCTTTCTTTGTTCGTTTGTTCGTTGGTTCGTTTGTTCGTTTGTTCGTTTGTTCGTTTGTTCGTTTGTTCGCTGGTTCGTTGGTTCGTTGGTTCGTTGGTTCGTTGGTTCGTTGGTTCGTTGGTGCGTTGATTCGTTGGTTCGTTGGTTCGTTGGTTCGTTGGTTCGTTGGTTCGTTGGTTCGTTGTTTCGTTGGTTCGTTGGTTCGTTGGTTCGTTTGTTTCTTTGTTTCTTTCTTTCTTTGTTCGTTTGTTCGTTGATTCGTTGGTTCGTTTGTTCGTTTGTTCGTTTGTTCGTTTGTTCGCTGGTTCGTTGGTTCGTTGGTTCGTTGGTTCGTTGCTTCGTTGGTTCGTTGGTTCGTTGGTTCGTTGGTTCGTTGGTTCGTTGTTTCGTTGGTTCGTTGGTTCGTTGGTTCGTTGGTTCGTTGGTTCGTTGGTTCGTTGGTTCGTTGGTTCGTTGGTTCGTTTGTTCGCTGGTTCGTTGGTTCGTTGGTTCGTTGGTTCGTTGGTTCGTTGGTTCGTTGGTTCGTTGGTTCGTTGGTTCGTTGGTTCGTTGGTTCGTTGGTTCGTTGGTTCGTTGGTTCGTTGGTTCGTTGGTTCGTTGGTTCGTTGGTTCGTTGGTTCGTTGGTTCGTTGGTTCGTTGGTTCGTTGGTTCGTTGGTTCGTTGGTTCGTTGGTTCGTTGGTTCGTTTGTTTCTTTGTTTCTTTCTTTCTTTGTTCGTTGTTTCGTTGGTTCGTTGGTTCGTTGGTTCGTTGTTTCGTTGGTTCGTTTGTTTCTTTGTTTCTTTCTTTCTTTGTTCGTTTGTTCGTTGGTTCGTTGGTTCGTTGGTTCGTTGGTTCGTTTGTTCGTTTGTTCGTTTGTTCGTTTGTTCGTTTGTTCGTTTGTTCGCTGGTTCGTTGGTTCGTTGGTTCGTTGTTTCGTTGGTTCGTTGGTTCGTTGGTTCGTTGGTTCGTTGGTTCGTTGGTTCGTTGGTTCGTTGGTTCGTTTGTTTCTTTGTTTCTTTCTTTCTTTGTTCGTTTGTTCGTTTTTTCGTTGGTTCGTTGGTTCGTTGGTTCGTTGGTTCGTTGGTTCGTTGTTTCGTTGGTTCGTTGGTTCGTTGGTTCGTTGGTTCGTTGGTTCGTTGGTTCGTTGGTTCGTTGGTTCGTTGGTTCGTTGGTTCGTTGGTTCGTTGGTTCGTTGGTTCGTTGGTTCTTTGGTTCGTTGGTTCGTTGGTTCGTTGGTTCGTTGGTTTGTTGGGTCGTTGGTTCGTTGGTTCGCTTGTTCGTTGGTTCGTTGGTTCGTTGGTTCGTTGGTTCGTCGGTTCGTTGGTTCGTTGGTTCGTTTGTTCGTTTGTTCGTTGGTTCGTTGGTTCGTTGGTTCGTTGGTTCGTTGGTTCGTTGGTTCGTTGGTTCGTTTGTTTCTTTGTTTCTTTCTTTCTTTGTTCGTTTGTTCGTTTGTTCGTTTGTTCGTTGGTTCGTTTGTTCGTTTGTTCGTTTGTTCGTTTGTTCGTATGTTCGTTTGTTCGTTTGTTCGTTTGTTCGTTTGTTCGCTGGTTCGTTGGTTCGTTGGTTCGTTGGTTCGTTGGTTCGTTGGTTCGTTGGTTCGTTGGTTCGTTGGTTCGTTGGTTCGTTGGTTCGCTTGTTCGTTGGTTCGTTGGTTCGTTGGTTCGTCGGTTCGTTGGTTCGTTGGTTCGTTGGTTCGTTTGTTCGTTGGTTCGTTGGTTCGTTGGTTCGTTGGTTCGTTGGTTCGTTGGTTCGTTGGTTCGTTGGTTCGTTGGTTCGTTGGTTCGTTGGTTCGTTGGTTCGTTGGTTCGTTGGTTCGTTGGTTCGTTGGTTCGTTGGTTCGTTTGTTTCTTTGTTTCTTTCTTTCTTTGTTCGTTTGTTCGTTTTTTCGTTGGTTCGTTGGTTCGTTGGTTCGTTGGTTCGTTGGTTCGTTGTTTCGTTGGTTCGTTGGTTCGTTGGTTCGTTGGTTCGTTGGTTCGTTGGTTCGTTGGTTCGTTGGTTCGTTGGTTCGTTGGTTCGTTGGTTCGTTGGTTCGTTGGTTCGTTGGTTCTTTGGTTCGTTGGTTCGTTGGTTCGTTGGTTCGTTGGTTTGTTGGGTCGTTGGTTCGTTGGTTCGCTTGTTCGTTGGTTCGTTGGTTCGTTGGTTCGTTGGTGCGTCGGTTCGTTGGTTCGTTGGTTCGTTTGTTCGTTTGTTCGTTGGTTCGTTGGTTCGTTGGTTCGTTGGTTCGTTGGTTCGTTGGTTCGTTGGTTCGTTGGTTCGTTTGTTTCTTTGTTTCTTTCTTTCTTTGTTCGTTTGTTCGTTTGTTCGTTTGTTCGTTGGTTCGTTGGTTCGTTTGTTCGTTTGTTCGTTTGTTCGTTTGTTCGTATGTTCGTTTGTTCGTTTGTTCGTTTGTTCGCTGGTTCGTTGGTTCGTTGGTTCGTTGGTTCGTTGGTTCGTTGGTTCGTTGGTTCGTTGGTTCGTTGGTTCGTTGGTTCGCTTGTTCGTTGGTTCGTTGGTTCGTTGGTTCGTCGGTTCGTTGGTTCGTTGGTTCGTTGGTTCGTTTGTTCGTTGGTTCGTTGGTTCGTTGGTTCGTTGGTTCGTTGGTTCGTTGGTTCGTTGGTTCGTTGGTTCGTTGGTTCGTTGGTTCGTTGGTTCGTTGGTTCGTTGGTTCGTTGGTTCGTTGGTTCGTTGGTTCGTTTGTTTCTTTGTTTCTTTCTTTCTTTGTTCGTTTGTTCGTTTGTTCGTTTGTTCGTTGGTTCGTTGGTTCGTTTGTTCGTTTGTTCGTTTGTTCGTTTGTTCGTATGTTCGTTTGTTCGTTTGTTCGTTTGTTCGTTTGTTCGCTGGTTCGTTGGTTCGTTGGTTCGTTGGTTCGTTGGTTCGTTGGTTCGTTGGTTCGTTGGTTCGTTTGTTCGTTGGTTCGTTGGTTCGTTGGTTCGTTGGTTCGTTGGTTCGTTGGTTCGTTGGTTCGTTGGTTCGTTGGTTCGTTGGTTCGTTGGTTCGTTGGTTCGTTGGTTCGTTGGTTCGTTGGTTCGTTGGTTCGTTGGTTCGTTGGTTCGTTTGTTTCTTTGTTTCTTTCTTTCTTTGTTCGTTTGTTCGTTTTTTCGTTGGTTCGTTGGTTCGTTGGTTCGTTGGTTCGTTGGTTCGTTGTTTCGTTGGTTCGTTGGTTCGTTGGTTCGTTGGTTCGTTGGTTCGTTGGTTCGTTGGTTCGTTGGTTCGTTGGTTCGTTGTTTCGTTGGTTCGTTGGTTCGTTGGTTCGTTTGTTTCTTTGTTTCTTTCTTTCTTTGTTCGTTTGTTCGTTGATTCGTTGGTTCGTTTGTTCGTTTGTTCGTTTGTTCGTTTGTTCGCTGGTTCGTTGGTTCGTTGGTTCGTTGGTTCGTTGGTTCGTTGGTTCGTTGGTTCGTTGGTTCGTTGGTTCGTTGGTTCGTTGGTTCGTTGGTTCGTTGGTTCGTTGGTTCGTTGTTTCGTTGGTTCGTTGGTTCGTTGGTTCGTTGGTTCGTTGGATCGTTGGTTCGTTGGTTCGTTGGTTCCTTGGTTCCTTGGTTCGTTGGTTCGTTGGTTCGTTGGTTCGTTGGTTCGTTGGTTCGTTGGTTCGTTGGTTCGTTGGTTCGTTGGTTCGTTGGTTCGTTGGTTCGTTGGTTCGTTGGTTCGTTGGTTCGTTGGTTCGTTGGTTCGTTGGTTCGTTGGTTCGTTTGTTCGTTTGTTCGTTTGTTCGTTTGTTCGTTTGTTCGCTGGTTCGTTGGTTCGTTGGTTCGTTTGTTCGCTGGTTCGTTGGTTCGTTGGTTCGTTGGTTCGTTGGTTCGTTGGTTCGTTGGTTCGTTGGTTCGTTGGTTCGTTGGTTCGTTGGTTCGTTGGTTCGTTGGTTCGTTGGTTCGTTGGTTCGTTGGTTCGTTGGTTCGTTGGTTCGTTGTTTCGTTGGTTCGTTGGTTCGTTGGTTCGTTTGTTTCTTTGTTTCTTTCTTTCTTTGTTCGTTTGTTCGTTTGTTCGTTGATTCGTTGGTTCGTTTGTTCGTTTGTTCGTTTGTGAGCTGGTTCGTTGGTTCGTTGGTTCGTTGGTTCGTTGGTTTGTTGGTTCGTTGGTTCGTTGGTTCGTTGGCTCGTTGGTTCGTTGGTTCGTTGGTTCGTTGGTTCGTTGGTTCGTTGGTTCGTTGGTTCGTTGGTTCGTTGGTTCGTTGGTTCGTTGGTTCGTTTGTTTCTTTGTTTCTTTCTTTCTTTGTTCGTTTGTTCGTTGGTTCGTTTGTTCGCTGGTTCGTTGGTTCGTTGGTTCGTTGGTTCGTTGGTTCGTTGGTTCGTTGGTTCGTTGGTGCGTTGGTTCGTTGGTTCGTTGGTTCGTTGGTTCGTTGGTTCGTTGGTTCGTTGGTTCGTTGTTTCGTTGGTTCGTTGGTTCGTTGGTTCGTTTGTTTCTTTGTTTCTTTCTTTCTTTGTTCGTTTGTTCGTTGGTTCGTTTGTTCGTTTGTTCGTTTGTTCGTTTGTTCGTTTGTTCGCTGGTTCGTTGGTTCGTTGGTTCGTTGGTTCGTTGGTTTGTTGGTTCGTTGGTTCGTTGGTTCGTTGGTTCGTTGGTTCGTTGGTTCGTTGGTTCGTTGTTTCGTTGGTTCGTTGGTTCGTTGGTTCGTTGGTTCGTTGGTTCGTTGGTTCGTTGGTTCGTTGGTTCGTTGGTTCGTTGGTTCGTTGGTTCGTTGGTTCGTTGGTTCGTTGGTTCGTTGGTTCGTTGGTTCGTTGGTTCGTTGGTTCGTTGGTTCGTTGGTTCGTTGGTTCGTTGGTTCGTTGGTTCGTTGGTTCGTTGGTTCGTTGGTTCGTTGGTTCGTTGGTTCGTTGGTTCGTTGGTTCGTTGGTTCGTTGGTTCGTTGGTTCGTTGGTTCGTTGTTTCGTTGGTTCGTTGGTTCGTTGGTTCGTTGGTTCGTTGGTTCGTTGGTTCGTTGGTTCGTTGGTTCCTTGGTTCCTTGGTTCCTTGGTTCGTTGGTTCGTTGGTTCGTTGGTTCGTTGGTTCGTTGGTTCGTTGGTTCGTTGGTTCGTTGGTTCGTTGGTTCGTTGGTTCGTTGGTTCGTTGGTTCGTTTGTTTCTTTGTTTCTTTCTTTCTTTGTTCGTTTGTTCGTTGGTTCGTTTGTTCGTTTGTTCGTTTGTTCGTTTGTTCGTTTGTTCGCTGGTTCGTTGGTTCGTTGGTTCGTTGGTTCGTTGGTTCGTTGGTTCGTTGGTGCGTTGATTCGTTGGTTCGTTGGTTCGTTGGTTCGTTGGTTCGTTGGTTCGTTGGTTCGTTGTTTCGTTGGTTCGTTGGTTCGTTGGTTCGTTTGTTTCTTTGTTTCTTTCTTTCTTTGTTCGTTTGTTCGTTGATTCGTTGGTTCGTTTGTTCGTTTGTTCGTTTGTTCGTTTGTTCGCTGGTTCGTTGGTTCGTTGGTTCGTTGGTTCGTTGCTTCGTTGGTTCGTTGGTTCGTTGGTTCGTTGGTTCGTTGGTTCGTTGTTTCGTTGGTTCGTTGGTTCGTTGGTTCGTTGGTTCGTTGGTTCGTTGGTTCGTTGGTTCGTTGGTTCGTTGGTTCGTTTGTTCGCTGGTTCGTTGGTTCGTTGGTTCGTTGGTTCGTTGGTTCGTTGGTTCGTTGGTTCGTTGGTTCGTTGGTTCGTTGGTTCGTTGGTTCGTTGGTTCGTTGGTTCGTTGGTTCGTTGGTTCGTTGGTTCGTTGGTTCGTTGGTTCGTTGGTTCGTTGGTTCGTTGGTTCGTTGGTTCGTTGGTTCGTTGGTTCGTTGGTTCGTTGGTTCGTTGGTTCGTTTGTTTCTTTGTTTCTTTCTTTCTTTGTTCGTTGTTTCGTTGGTTCGTTGGTTCGTTGGTTCGTTGTTTCGTTGGTTCGTTTGTTTCTTTGTTTCTTTCTTTCTTTGTTCGTTTGTTCGTTGGTTCGTTGGTTCGTTGGTTCGTTGGTTCGTTTGTTCGTTTGTTCGTTTGTTCGTTTGTTCGTTTGTTCGTTTGTTCGCTGGTTCGTTGGTTCGTTGGTTCGTTGTTTCGTTGGTTCGTTGGTTCGTTGGTTCGTTGGTTCGTTGGTTCGTTGGTTCGTTGGTTCGTTGGTTCGTTTGTTTCTTTGTTTCTTTCTTTCTTTGTTCGTTTGTTCGTTTTTTCGTTGGTTCGTTGGTTCGTTGGTTCGTTGGTTCGTTGGTTCGTTGTTTCGTTGGTTCGTTGGTTCGTTGGTTCGTTGGTTCGTTGGTTCGTTGGTTCGTTGGTTCGTTGGTTCGTTGGTTCGTTGGTTCGTTGGTTCGTTGGTTCGTTGGTTCGTTGGTTCTTTGGTTCGTTGGTTCGTTGGTTCGTTGGTTCGTTGGTTTGTTGGGTCGTTGGTTCGTTGGTTCGCTTGTTCGTTGGTTCGTTGGTTCGTTGGTTCGTTGGTTCGTCGGTTCGTTGGTTCGTTGGTTCGTTTGTTCGTTTGTTCGTTGGTTCGTTGGTTCGTTGGTTCGTTGGTTCGTTGGTTCGTTGGTTCGTTGGTTCGTTTGTTTCTTTGTTTCTTTCTTTCTTTGTTCGTTTGTTCGTTTGTTCGTTTGTTCGTTGGTTCGTTGGTTCGTTTGTTCGTTTGTTCGTTTGTTCGTTTGTTCGTATGTTCGTTTGTTCGTTTGTTCGTTTGTTCGTTTGTTCGCTGGTTCGTTGGTTCGTTGGTTCGTTGGTTCGTTGGTTCGTTGGTTCGTTGGTTCGTTGGTTCGTTGGTTCGTTGGTTCGCTTGTTCGTTGGTTCGTTGGTTCGTTGGTTCGTCGGTTCGTTGGTTCGTTGGTTCGTTGGTTCGTTTGTTCGTTGGTTCGTTGGTTCGTTGGTTCGTTGGTTCGTTGGTTCGTTGGTTCGTTGGTTCGTTGGTTCGTTGGTTCGTTGGTTCGTTGGTTCGTTGGTTCGTTGGTTCGTTGGTTCGTTGGTTCGTTGGTTCGTTGGTTCGTTGGTTCGTTTGTTTCTTTGTTTCTTTCTTTCTTTGTTCGTTTGTTCGTTTTTTCGTTGGTTCGTTGGTTCGTTGGTTCGTTGGTTCGTTGGTTCGTTGTTTCGTTGGTTCGTTGGTTCGTTGGTTCGTTGGTTCGTTGGTTCGTTGGTTCGTTGGTTCGTTGGTTCGTTGGTTCGTTGGTTCGTTGGTTCGTTGGTTCGTTGGTTCGTTGGTTCTTTGGTTCGTTGGTTCGTTGGTTCGTTGGTTCGTTGGTTGTTTGGTTCGTTGGTTCGTTGGTTCGTTGGTTCGTTGGTTCGTTTGTTTCTTTGTTTCTTTCTTTCTTTGTTCGTTTGTTCGTTTGTTCGTTTGTTCGTTGGTTCGTTGGTTCGTTTGTTCGTTTGTTCGTTTGTTCGTTTGTTCGTATGTTCGTATGTTCGTTTGTTCGTTTGTTCGTTTGTTCGTTTGTTCGCTGGTTCGTTGGTTCGTTGGTTCGTTGGTTCGTTGGTTCGTTGGTTCGTTGGTTCGTTGGTTCGTTGGTTCGTTGGTTCGCTTGTTCGTTGGTTCGTTGGTTCGTTGGTTCGTCGGTTCGTTGGTTCGTTGGTTCGTTGGTTCGTTTGTTCGTTGGTTCGTTGGTTCGTTGGTTCGTTGGTTCGTTGGTTCGTTGGTTCGTTGGTTCGTTGGTTCGTTGGTTCGTTGGTTCGTTGGTTCGTTGGTTCGTTGGTTCGTTGGTTCGTTGGTTCGTTGGTTCGTTGGTTCGTTGGTTCGTTGATTCGTTGGTTCGTTGGTTCGTTGGTTCGTTGGTTCGTTGGTTCGTTGGTTCGTTGGTTCGTTGGTTCGTTGGTTCGTTGGTTCGTTGGTTCGTTGGTTCGTTGGTTCGTTGGTTCGTTGGTTCGTTGGTTCGTTGGTTCGTTGGTTCGTTGGTTCGTTGGTTCGTTGGTTCGTTGGTTCGTTGGTTCGTTGGTTCGTTGGTTCGTTGGTTCGTTGGTTCGTTGGTTCGTTGGTTCGTTGGGTCGTTGGTTCGATGGTACGTTGGTTCGTTTGTTTCTTTGTTTCTTTCTTTCTTTGTTCGTTTGTTCGTATGTTCGTATGTTCGTTTGTTCGTTGGTTTGTTGGTTCGTTTGTTCGCTGGTTCGTTGGTTCGTTGGTTCGTTGGTTTGTTGGTTCGTTGGTTCGTTGGTTCGTTGGTTCGTTGGTTCGTTGGTTCGTTGGTTCGTTGGTTCGTTGGTTCGTTGGTTCGTTGGTTCGTTGGTTCGTTTGTTTCTTTGTTTCTTTCTTTCTTTGTTCGTTTGTTCGTTGGTTCGTTGGTTCGTTGGTTCGTTGGTTCGTTTGTTCGTTTGTTCGTTTGTTCGTTTGTTCGTTGGTTCGTTGGTTCGTTGGTTCGTTGGTTCGTTGGTTCGTTGGTTCGTTGGTTCGTTGGTTCGTTGGTTCGTTGGTTCGCTGGTTCGTTGGTTCGTTGGTTCGTTGGGTCGTTGGTTCGTTGGTACGTTGGTTCGTTTGTTTCTTTGTTTCTTTCTTTCTTTGTTCGTTTGTTCGTTTGTTCGTTTGTTCGTTGGTTCGTTGGTTCGTTTGTTCGTTTGTTCGTTTGTTCGTTTGTTCGTTGGTTCGTTGGTTCGTTTGTTCGTTTGTTCGTTTGTTCGTTTGTTCGTTTGTTCGTTTGTTCGTTTGTTCGTTTGTTCGTTTGTTCGCTGGTTCGTTGGTTGGTTGGTTCGTTTGGTTCGTTGGTTCGTTGGTTCTTCGGTTCGTTGGTTCGTTGGTTCGTTGGTTCGTTGGTTCGTTGGTTCGTTGGTTCGTTGGTTCGTTGGTTCGTTGGTTCGTTGGTTCGTTGGTTCGTTGGTTCGTTGGTTCGTTGGTTCGTTGGTTCGTTGGTTCGTTGGTTCGTTGGTTCGTTGGTTCGTTTGTTCGTTGGTTCGCTTGTTCGTTGGTTCGTTGGTTCGTTGGTTCGTTGGTTCGTCGGTTCGTTGGTTCGTTGGTTCGTTGGTTCGTTTGTTCGTTGGTTCGTTGGTTCGTTGGTTCGTTGGTTCGTTGGTTCGTTGGTTCGTTGGTTCGTTTGTTTCTTTGTTTCTTTGTTCGTTTGTTCGTTTGTTCGTTGGTTCGTTGGTTCGTTTGTTCGTTTGTTCGTTTGTTCGTTTGTTCGTATGTTCGTTTGTTCGTTTGTTCGTTTGTTCGTTTGTTCGCTGGTTCGTTGGTTCGTTGGTTCGTTGGTTCGTTGGTTCGTTGGTTCGTTGGTTCGTTGGTTCGTTGGTTCGCTTGTTCGTTGGATCGTTGGTTCGTTGGTTCGTCGGTTCGTTGGTTCGTTGGTTCGTTGGTTCGTTTGTTCGTTGGTTCGTTGGTTCGTTGGTTCGTTGGTTCGTTGGTTCGTTGGTTCGTTGGTTCGTTGGTTCGTTGGTTCGTTGGTTCGTTGGTTCGTTGGTTCGTTGGTTCGTTGGTTCGTTGGTTCGTTGGTTCGTTGGTTCGTTGGTTCGTTGGTTCGTTGGTTCGTTGGTTCGTTGGTTCGTTGGTTCGTTGGTTCGTTGGTTCGTTGGTTCGTAGGTTCGTTGGTTCGTTGGTTCGTTGGTTCGTTGGTTCGTTGGTTCGTTGGTTCGTTGGTTCGTTGT
>NW_027485673.1:0-32738 GCF_050908995.1 Andrena cerasifolii
TCTCTATTTTATTTACCTACTTTTTCTCTATTTTATTTACCTACTTTTTCTCTATTTATTTACCTATTTTTTCTCTAGTTATTTACCTATTTCTTTCTCTCATTTATTCACCCATTTTTTCTGTTTATTTACCTATTTTTTCCTCTAATTTATTTACCTATTTTTTTATTTACATTTTTTTCCTTGATTTATTTAGCTATTTTTCTCTATTTATACACCTATTTTTCTCTAGATAATTTACCTATTTTTCTCTATTTATTTACCTATTTTTTCTCTATTTATTTTCCAATTTTTTCTCTATTCATTTACTTTTTTTCTATTTATTTACCTCTTTCTTTCTCTAATTTATACACATATATTTTCTCTATTTATTTACCCATTTTTCTCTATTTATTTACCTATTTTTTCTCTAGTTATTTACCTATTTTTTATTTACCTTTTTTTCGTTGATTTATTTAGCTATTTATCTATATTTATACACCTATTTTTTCTCTAGATAATTTACCTATTTTTTCCTCTATTTATTTACCTATTTTTTTAATTAGCTATTTTTCTCTAATTAATTTACCTATTTTTTCTCTAGTTTATTTACCTATTTCTTATTTACCTTTTTTTCTTTGATTTATTTAGCTATTTATCTATATTTATACACCTATTTTTTCTCTAGATAATTTAACTATTTTTTCTCTATTTATTTACCTATTTTTTCTCTATTTATTTACCTCTTTTGTTTTCTCTATTTATTTACCTATTTTTTCTCTATTTATTTACCTATTTTTTCTCTATTTATTTTCCAATTTTTTCTCTATTCATTTACTTTTTTTCTATTTATTTACCTCTTTCTTTCTCTAATTTATACACATATATTATCTCTATTTATTTACCTATTTTTCTCTAGTTATTTACCTACTTTTTTCTCTAATTTATTTACCTATTTTTCTGTTTATTTACCTATTTTTTCCTCTAATTTATTTACCTATATTTTATTTACCTTTTTTTCTTTAATTTATTTAGCTATTTATCTATATTTATACACCTATTTTTTCTCTAGATAATTTACCTATTTTTTCCTCTATTTATTTACCTATTTTTTTAAATTAGCTATTTTTCTCTAATTAATTTACCTATTTTTTTCTCTAGTTTATTTACCTATTTTTTATTTACCTTTGTTTCTTTGATTTATTTAGCTATTTATCTATATTTATACACCTATTTTTCTCTAGATAATTTACCTATTTTTTCTCTAATTATTTACCTATTTTTCTCTATTTATTTGCCTATTTTTTTCTGTAAATTATTTACCTATTTTTCTCTATGTATTTACCAATTTTCTGTTTTTATTTACCTCCTTTGTATTCTCTACTTCATTACCTATTTTTCACTATTTCTTTATCTATTTTTTTCTCTAATTTATTTATCTATTTTTTCTCTGTTTATTTGCCTATTTTTCTCTAGTTATTTACCTATTTTTTCTCTCATTTATTTACCTATTTTTTTCTATTTATTTGCCTATTTCTTTCTCTAAATTATTTACCTATTTTCTCTATGTATTTACCTATTTTCTGTTTTTATTTACCTCCATTGTATTCTCTACTTCATTACCTATTTTTCACTATTTCTTTATCTATTTTTTCTCTAATTTATTTACCTACTTTTTCTCTGTTTATTTACCTATTTCTTTCTCTCATTTATTTACCCATTTTTTCTCTGTTTAGTTACCTATTTTTTCCTCTAATTTATTTACCTATTTTTTTATTTACCTTTTTTTCCTTGATTTATTTAGCTATTTTCTCTATTTATACACCTATTTTTCTCTAGATAATTTACCTATTTTTTCTCGATTTATTTCCCAATTTTTCTCTATTTATTTACCTCTTTTGTTTTCTCTATTTATTTCCCTATTTTTCTCTATTTATTTACCTCTTTTGTTTTCTCTATTTATTTACCTATTTTTCTCTATTTATTTACCTCTTTTTCTGTATTTATTTACCTACTTTGTTTTCTCTACTTCATTACCTATTTTTTCTCTATTTATTTACCTATTTTTCTCTATTTATTTTCCAATTTTTTCTCTATTCATTTACATTTTTTCTATTTATTTACCTCTTTCTTTCTCTAATTTATACACATATATTTTCTCTATTTATTTACCCATTTTTCTCTAGTTATTTACCAATTTTTTCTCTCATTTATTTTACTATTTTTTCTCTAGTTATTTACCTATTTCTTATTTACCTTTTTTTCTTTGATTTATTTAGCTATTTATCTATATTTATACACCTATTTTTTCTCTAGATAATATAACTATTTTTTCTCTAATTATTTACCTATTTTTCTCTATTTATTTGCCTATTTTTTTCTGTAAATTATTTACCTATTTTTCTCTATGTATTTACCAATTTTCTGTTTTTATTTACCTCCTTTGTATTCTCTACTTCATTACCTATTTTTCACTATTTCTTTATCTATTTTTTTCTCTAATTTATTTATCTATTTTTTCTCTGTTTATTTGCCTATTTTTCTCTAGTTATTTACCTATTTTTTCTCTCATTTATTTACCTATTTTTTTTCTATTTATTTGCCTATTTCTTTCTCTAAATTATTTACCTATTTTTCTCTATGTATTTACCTATTTTCTGTTTTTATTTACCTCCATTGTATTCTCTACTTCATTACCTATTTTTCACTATTTCTTTATCTATTTTTTCTCTAATTTATTTACCTACTTTTTCTCTGTTTATTTACCTATTTTTCTCTATTTTATTTACATACTTTTTCTCTATTTATTTACCTATTTTTCTCTAGTTATTTACCTATTTCTTTCTCTCATTTATTCACCCATTTTTTCCTGTTTATTTACCTATTTTTTCCTCTAATTTATTTACCTATGTTTTTATTTACCTTTTTTTCTTGATTTATTTAGCTATTTTTCTCTATTTTATACACCTATTTTTCTGTAGATAATTTACCTATTTTTTCTCTATTTACTTGCCTATTTATTTCTCTATATATTTACCTATTTTTCTCTCTCGTTTATTTTCGTATTTTTTCTGTTTATTCACCAATTTTTTCCTCTAATTTATTTACCTATTTTTTTATTTACCTTTTTTTCTTTGGTTTATTTACCTATTTTTTCTCTATTTATTTACCTATTTTTTCTCTATTTATTTTCCAATTTTTTCTCTATTCATTTACTTTTTTTCTATTTATTTACCTCTTTCTTTCTCTAATTTATACACATATATTTTCTCTATTTATTTACCCATTTTTCTCTAGTTATTTACCTATTTTTTCTCTCATTTATTTACCTATTTTTCTCTATTTATTTGCCTATTTTTTTCTCTAAATTATTTACCTATTTTTCTCTATGTATTTACCTATTTTCTGTTTTTATTTACCTCCATTGTATTCTCTACTTCATTACCTATTTTTCACTATTTCTTTATCTATTTTTTCTCTAATTTATTTACCTATTTTTCTCTGCTTATTTACCTATTTTTCTCTATTTTATTTACCTACTTTTTCTCTATTTTATTTACCTACTTTTTCTCTATTTATTTACCTATTTTTTCTCTAGTTATTTACCTATTTCTTTCTCTCATTTATTCACCCATTTTTTCTGTTTATTTACCTATTTTTTCCTCTAATTTATTTACCTATTTTTTTATTTACATTTTTTTCCTTGATTTATTTAGCTATTTTTCTCTATTTATACACCTATTTTTCTCTAGATAATTTACCTATTTTTCTCTATTTATTTACCTATTTTTTCTCTATTTATTTTCCAATTTTTTCTCTATTCATTTACTTTTTTTCTATTTATTTACCTCTTTCTTTCTCTAATTTATACACATATATTTTCTCTATTTATTTACCCATTTTTCTCTATTTATTTACCTATTTTTTCTCTAGTTATTTACCTATTTTTTATTTACCTTTTTTTCGTTGATTTATTTAGCTATTTATCTATATTTATACACCTATTTTTTCTCTAGATAATTTACCTATTTTTTCCTCTATTTATTTACCTATTTTTTTTAATTAGCTATTTTTCTCTAATTAATTTACCTATTTTTTTCTCTAGTTTATTTACCTATTTCTTATTTACCTTTTTTTCTTTGATTTATTTAGCTATTTATCTATATTTATACACCTATTTTTTCTCTAGATAATTTAACTATTTTTTCTCTATTTATTTACCTATTTTTTCTCTATTTATTTACCTCTTTTGTTTTCTCTATTTATTTACCTATTTTTTCTCTATTTATTTACCTATTTTTTCTCTATTTATTTTCCAATTTTTTCTCTATTCATTTACTTTTTTTCTATTTATTTACCTCTTTCTTTCTCTAATTTATACACATATATTATCTCTATTTATTTACCTATTTTTTCTCTAGTTATTTACCTACTTTTTTCTCTAATTTATTTACCTATTTTTCTGTTTATTTACCTATTTTTTCCTCTAATTTATTTACCTATATTTTATTTACCTTTTTTTCTTTAATTTATTTAGCTATTTATCTATATTTATACACCTATTTTTTCTCTAGATAATTTACCTATTTTTTCCTCTATTTATTTACCTATTTTTTTAAATTAGCTATTTTTCTCTAATTAATTTACCTATTTTTTTTCTCTAGTTTATTTACCTATTTTTTATTTACCTTTGTTTCTTTGATTTATTTAGCTATTTATCTATATTTATACACCTATTTTTTCTCTAGATAATTTACCTATTTTTTCTCTAATTATTTACCTATTTTTCTCTATTTATTTGCCTATTTTTTTCTGTAAATTATTTACCTATTTTTCTCTATGTATTTACCAATTTTCTGTTTTTATTTACCTCCTTTGTATTCTCTACTTCATTACCTATTTTTCACTATTTCTTTATCTATTTTTTTCTCTAATTTATTTATCTATTTTTTCTCTGTTTATTTGCCTATTTTTCTCTAGTTATTTACCTATTTTTTTCTCTCATTTATTTACCTATTTTTTTCTATTTATTTGCCTATTTCTTTCTCTAAATTATTTACCTATTTTTCTCTATGTATTTACCTATTTTCTGTTTTTATTTACCTCCATTGTATTCTCTACTTCATTACCTATTTTTCACTATTTCTTTATCTATTTTTTCTCTAATTTATTTACCTACTTTTTCTCTGTTTATTTACCTATTTTTCTCTATTTTATTTACCTACTTTTTCTCTATTTATTTACCTATTTTTCTCTAGTTATTTACCTATTTCTTTCTCTCATTTATTCACCCATTTTTTCCTGTTTATTTACCTATTTTTTCCTCTAATTTATTTACCTATGTTTTTATTTACCTTTTTTTCTTGATTTATTTAGCTATTTTTCTCTATTTATACACCTATTTTTCTGTAGATAATTTACCTATTTTTTCTCTATTTACTTGCCTATTTATTTCTCTATATATTTACCTATTTTTCTCTCTCGTTTATTTTCGTATTTTTTCTGTTTATTTACCAATTTTTTCCTCTAATTTATTTACCTATTTTTTTATTTACCTTTTTTTCTTTGGTTTATTTACCTATTTTTTCTCTATTTATTTACCTATTTTTTCTCTATTTATTTTCCAATTTTTTCTCTATTCATTTACTTTTTTTCTATTTATTTACCTCTTTCTTTCTCTAATTTATACACATATATTTTCTCTATTTATTTACCCATTTTTCTCTAGTTATTTACCTATTTTTTCTCTCATTTATTTACCTATTTTTCTCTATTTATTTGCCTATTTTTTTCTCTAAATTATTTAGCTATTTTTCTCTATGTATTTACCTATTTTCTGTTTTTATTTACCTCCATTGTATTCTCTACTTCATTACCTATTTTTCACTATTTCTTTATCTATTTTTTCTCTAATTTATTTACCTATTTTTCTCTGCTTATTTACCTATTTTTCTCTATTTTATTTACCTACTTTTTCTCTATTTTATTTACCTACTTTTTCTCTATTTATTTACCTATTTTTTCTCTAGTTATTTACCTGCTGTTTCTGTATTTATTTACCTACTTTGTTTTCTCTACTTCATTATCTATTTTTCTGTATTTATTTGCCTATTTTTTTCTCTAAATTATTTACCTATTTTTCTCTATGTATTTACCAATTTTCTGTTTTTATTTACCTCCTTTGTATTCTCTACTTCATTACCGATTTTTCACTATTTCTTTATCTATTTTTTCCTCTAATTTATTTATCTATTTTTTCTCTGTTTATTTGCCTATTTTTCTCTATTTTATTTACCTACTTTTTCTCTATTTATTTACATATTTTTTCTCTAGTTATTTACCTATTTCTTTCTCTCATTTATTTACCCATTTTTTCTCTGTTTAGTTACCTATTTTTTCTCTAATTTATTTACCTATTTTTTTATTTACCTTTTTTTCCTTGATTTATTTAGCTATTTTCTCTATTTATACACCTATTTTTCTCTAGATAATTTACCTATTTTTTCTCGATTTATTTCCCAATTTTTTCTCTATTTATTTACCTCTTTTGTTTTCTCTATTTATTTCCCTATTTTTCTCTATTTATTTACCTCTTTTGTTTTCTCTATTTATTTACCTATTTTTCTCTATTTATTTACCTCTTTTTCTGTATTTATTTACCTACTTTGTTTTCTCTACTTCATTACCTATTTTTTCTCTATTTATTTACCTATTTTTCTCTATTTATTTTCCAATTTTTTCTCTATTCATTTACATTTTTTCTATTTATTTACCTCTTTCTTTCTCTAATTTATACACATATATTTTCTCTATTTATTTACCCATTTTTCTCTAGTTATTTACCAATTTTTTCTCTCATTTATTTACCTATTTTTTCTCTATTTATTTTCCAATTTTTTCTCTATTCATTTACTTTTTTTCTATTTATTTACCTCTTTCTTTCTCTAATTTATACACATATATTTTCTCTATTTATTTACCCATTTTTCTCTATTTATTTTACTATTTTTTCTCTAGTTATTTACCTATTTTTTATTTACCTTTTTTTCGTTGATTTATTTAGCTATTTATCTATATTTATACACCTATTTTTTCTCTAGATAATTTACCTATTTTTTCCTCTATTTATTTACCTATTTTTTTTTAATTAGCTATTTTTCTCTAATTAATTTACCTATTTTTTCTCTAGTTTATTTACCTATTTTTTATTTACCTTTTTTTCTTTGATTTATTTAGCTATTTATCTATATTTATACACCTATTTTTTCTCTAGATAATTTAACTATTTTTTCTCTATTTATTTACCTATTTTTTCTCTATTCATTTACCTCTTTTGTTTTCTCTATTTATTTACCTATTTTTTCTCTATTTATTTACCTATTTTTTCTCTATTTATTTTCCAATTTTTTCTCTATTCATTTACTTTTTTTCTATTTAGTTACCTCTTTCTTTCTCTAATTTATACACATATATTATCTCTATTTATTTACCTATTTTTTCTCTAGTTATTTACCTACTTTTTTCTCTAATTTATTTACCTATTTTTTCCTCTAATTTATTTACCTATATTTTATTTACCTTTTTTTCGTTGATTTATTTAGCTATTTATCTATATTTATACACCTATTTTTTCTCTAGATAATTTACCTATTTTTTCCTCTATTTATTTACCTATTTTTTTTAATTAGCTATTTTTCTCTAATTAATTTACCTATTTTTTCTCTAGTTTATTTACCTATTTTTTATTTACCTTTTTTTCTTTGATTTATTTAGCTATTTATCTATATTTATACACCTATTTTTTCTCTAGATAATTTAACTATTTTTTCTCTACTTATTTACCTATTTTTCTCTATTCATTTACCTCTTTTGTTTTCTCTATTTATTTACCTATTTTTTCTCTATTTATTTACCTATTTTTTCTCTATTTATTTTCCAATTTTTTCTCTATTCATTTACTTTTTTTCTATTTAGTTACCTCTTTCTTTCTCTAATTTATACACATATATTATCTCTATTTATTTACCTATTTTTCTCTAGTTATTTACCTACTTTTTTCTCTAATTTATTTACCTATTTTTTCCTCTAATTTATTTACCTATATTTTATTTACCTTTTTTTCTTTGATTTATTTAGCTATTTATCTATATTTATACACCTATTTTTTCTCTAGATAATTTACCTATTTTTCTGTAATTTATTTACCTCTTTCGTTTTCTCTATTTATTTACCTATTTTTTTCTAGTTATTTACCTTCTTTTTCTGTATTTATTTACCTACTTCGTTTTCTCTACTTCATTACCTATTTTTCTCTATTTTATTTACCTACTTTTTCTCTATTTATTTACCTATTTTTTCTCTAGTTATTTACCTATTTCTTTATCTCATTTATTTACCCATTTTTTCTCTGTTTAGTTACCTATTTTTTCCTCTAATTTATTTACCTATTTTTTTATTTACCATTTTTTCCTTGATTTATTTAGCTATTTTTCTCTATTTATACACCTATTTTACTCTAGATAATTTTCCTATTTTTCTCTATTTATTTGCCTATTTATTTCTCTATTTTATTTACCTATTTTTTATCTATTTGTTTACCTATTTTTCTCTATTTATTTACCTCTTTTTTCTCTATTTACTTACCTATTTTTCTCTATATATATACCTATTTTTCTCTCTCTTTTATTTTCGTATTTTTTCTCTGTTTATTTACCAATTTTTTCCTCTAATTTATTTACCTATTTTTTCATTTACCTCTTTCCTTTGGTTTATTTACCTATTTTTCTCTATTTATTTACCTATTTTTTCTCTAGATAATTTACCTATTTTGCTCTGTAGATAATTTACCTATTTTTTCTGTATTTATTTGCCTATTTTTTTCTCTATTCATTTACCTCTTTTGTTTTCTCTATTTATTTACCTATTTTTCTCTATTTATTTACCTATTTTTTCTCTATTTATTTTCCAATTTTTTCTCTATTCATTTACTTTTTTTCTATTTAGTTACCTCTTTCTTTCTCTAATTTATACACATATATTATCTCTATTTATTTACCCATTTTTCTCTATTTATTTTACTATTTTTTCTCTAGTTATTTACCTATTTTTTATTTACCTTTTTTTCGTTGATTTATTTAGCTATTTATCTATATTTATACACCTATTTTTTCTCTAGATAATTTACCTATTTTTTCCTCTATTTATTTACCTATTTTTTTTTAATTAGCTATTTTTCTCTAATTAATTTACCTATTTTTTCTCTCGTTTATTTACCTATTTTTTATTTACCTTTTTTTCTTTGATTTATTTAGCTATTTATCTATATTTATACACCTATTTTTTCTCTAGATAATTTAACTATTTTTTCTCTATTTATTTACCTATTTTTTCTCTATTCATTTACCTCTTTTGTTTTCTCTATTTATTTACCTATTTTTTCTCTATTTATTTACCTATTTTTTCTCTATTTATTTTCCAATTTTTTCTCTATTCATTTACTTTTTTTCTATTTAGTTACCTCTTTCTTTCTCTAATTTATACACATATATTATCTCTATTTATTTACCTATTTTTTCTCTAGTTATTTACCTACTTTTTTCTCTAATTTATTTACCTATTTTTTCCTCTAATTTATTTACCTATATTTTATTTACCTTTTTTTCGTTGATTTATTTAGCTATTTATCTATATTTATACACCTATTTTTTCTCTAGATAATTTACCTATTTTTTCCTCTATTTATTTACCTATTTTTTTTAATTAGCTATTTTTCTCTAATTAATTTACCTATTTTTTCTCTAGTTTATTTACCTATTTTTTATTTACCTTTTTTTCTTTGATTTATTTAGCTATTTATCTATATTTATACACCTATTTTTTCTCTAGATAATTTAACTATTTTTTCTCTACTTATTTACCTATTTTTTCTCTATTCATTTACCTCTTTTTGTTTTCTCTATTTATTTACCTATTTTTTCTCTATTTATTTACCTATTTTTTCTCTATTTATTTTCCAATTTTTTCTCTATTCATTTACTTTTTTTCTATTTAGTTACCTCTTTCTTTCTCTAATTTATACACATATATTATCTCTATTTATTTACCTATTTTTTCTCTAGTTATTTACCTACTTTTTTCTCTAATTTATTTACCTATTTTTTCCTCTAATTTATTTACCTATATTTTATTTACCTTTTTTTCTTTAATTTATTTAGCTATTTATCTATATTTATACACCTATTTTTTCTCTAGATAATTTACCTATTTTTTCCTCTATTTATTTACCTATTTTTTTAAATTAGCTATTTTTCTCTAATTAATTTACCTATTTTTTTCTCTAGTTTATTTACCTATTTTTTATTTACCTTTGTTTCTTTGATTTATTTAGCTATTTATCTATATTTATACACCTATTTTTTCTCTAGATAATTTACCTATTTTTTCTCTAATTATTTACCTATTTTTCTCTATTCATTTACCTCTTTTGTTTTCTCTATTTATTTACCTATTTTTTCTCTATTTATTTACCTATTTTTTCTCTATTTATTTTCCAATTTTTTCTCTATTCATTTACTTTTTTTCTATTTAGTTACCTCTTTCTTTCTCTAATTTATACACATATATTATCTCTATTTATTTACCTATTTTTTCTCTAGTTATTTACCAATTTTTTCCTCTAATTTATTTACCTATTTTTTTATTTACCTTTTTTTCTTTGGTTTATTTACCTATTTTTCTCTATTTATTTAACTATTTTTTCCTCTAGATAATTTACCTATTTTTTCTCTATTTATTTACCTATTTTTTCTCTATTTATTTTCCAATTTTTTCTCTATTCATTTACTTTTTTTCTATTTATTTACCTCTTTCTTTCTCTAATTTATACACATATATTTTCTCTATTTATTAACCCATTTTTCTCTAGTTATTTACCTATTTTTTCTCTCATTTATTTACCTATTTTTCTCTATTTATTTGCTTATTTTTTTCTCTAAATTATTTACCTATTTTTTCTCTAGTTATTTACCTACTTTTTTCTCTAATTTATTTACCTATTTTTTCCTCTAATTTATTTACCTATATTTTATTTACCTTTTTTTCGTTGATTTATTTAGCTATTTATCTATATTTATACACCTATTTTTTCTCTAGATAATTTACCTATTTTTTCCTCTATTTATTTACCTATTTTTTTTAATTAGCTATTTTTCTCTAATTAATTTACCTATTTTTTCTCTAGTTTATTTACCTATTTTTTATTTACCTTTTTTTCTTTGATTTATTTAGCTATTTATCTATATTTATACACCTATTTTTTCTCTAGATAATTTAACTATTTTTTCTCTACTTATTTACCTATTTTTTCTCTATTCATTTACCTCTTTTGTTTTCTCTATTTATTTACCTATTTTTTCTCTATTTATTTACCTATTTTTTCTCTATTTATTTTCCAATTTTTTCTCTATTCATTTACTTTTTTTCTATTTAGTTACCTCTTTCTTTCTCTAATTTATACACATATATTATCTCTATTTATTTACCTATTTTTTCTCTAGTTATTTACCTACTTTTTTCTCTAATTTATTTACCTATTTTTTCCTCTAATTTATTTACCTATATTTTATTTACCTTTTTTTCTTTAATTTATTTAGCTATTTATCTATATTTATACACCTATTTTTTCTCTAGATAATTTACCTATTTTTTCCTCTATTTATTTACCTATTTTTTTAAATTAGCTATTTTTCTCTAATTAATTTACCTATTTTTTTCTCTAGTTTATTTACCTATTTTTTATTTACCTTTGTTTCTTTGATTTATTTAGCTATTTATCTATATTTATACACCTATTTTTTCTCTAGATAATTTACCTATTTTTTCTCTAATTATTTACCTATTTTTCTCTATTTATTTGCGTATTTTTTTCTGTAAATTATTTACCTATTTTTCTCTATGTATTTACCTATTTTCTGTTTTTATTTACCTCCATTGTATTCTCTACTTTATTACCTATTTTTCACTACTTCTTTATCTATTTTTTCTCTAATTTATTTACCTATTTTTTCTCTGTTTATTTACCTATTTTTCTCTATTTTATTTACCTACTTTTTCTCTATTTATTTACCTATTTTTTCTCTAGTTATTTACCTATTTCTTTCTCTCATTTATTCACCCATTTTTTCCTGTTTATTTACCTATTTTTTCCTCTAATTTATTTACCTATGTTTTTATTTACCTTTTTTCTTGATTTATTTAGCTATTTTTCTCTATTTATACACCTATTTTTCTGTAGATAATTTACCTATTTTTTCTCTATTTACTTGCCTATTTATTTCTCTATATATTTACCTATTTTTCTCTCTCGTTTATTTTCGTATTTTTCTCTGTTTATTTACCAATTTTTTCCTCTAATTTATTTACCTATTTTTTATTTACCTTTTTTTCTTTGGTTTATTTACCTATTTTTTCTCTATTTATTTAACTATTTTTTCCTCTAGATAATTTACCTATTTTTTCTCTATTTATTTACCTATTTTTTCTCTATTTATTTTCCAATTTTTTCTCTATTCATTTACTTTTTTTCTATTTATTTACCTCTTTCTTTCTCTAATTTATACACATATATTTTCTCTATTTATTAACCCATTTTTCTCTAGTTATTTACCTATTTTTTCTCTCATTTATTTACCTATTTTTCTCTATTTATTTGCTTATTTTTTTCTCTAAATTATTTACCTATTTTCTCTTTGTATTTACCTATTTTCTGTTTTTATTTACCTCCATTGTATTCTCTACTTCATTACCTATTTTTCGCTATTTCTTTATCTATTTTTTCTCTAATTTATTTACCTATTTTTCTCTGCTTATTTACCTATTTTTCTCTATTTTATTTACCTACTTTTTCTCTATTTTATTTACCTACTTTTTCTCTATTTATTTACCTATTTTTTCTCTAGTTATTTACCTCCTGTTTCTGTATTTATTTACCTACTTTGTTTTCTCTACTTCATTACCTATTTTTCTCTATTTATTTGCCTATTTTTTCTCTAAATTATTTACCTATTTTTCTCTATGTATTTACCAATTTTCTGTTTTTATTTACCTCCTTTGTATTCTCTACTTCATTACCGATTTTTCACTATTTCTTTATCTATTATTTCCTCTAATTTATTTATCTATTTTTTCTCTGTTTATTTGCCTATTTTTCTCTATTTTATTTACCTACTTTTTCTCTATTTATTTACATATTTTTTCTCTAGTTATTTTCCTATTTCTTTCTCTTATTTATTTACCCATTTTTCTCTGTTTAGTTACCTATTTTTTCCTCTAATTTATTTACCTATTTTTTTATTTACCTTTTTTTCCTTGATTTATTTAGCTATTTTTCTCTATTTATATACACCTATTTTTCTCTAGATAATTTACCTATTTTTTCTCGATTTATTTCCCAATTTTTTCTCTATTTATTTACCTCTTTTGTTTTCTCTATTTATTTCCCTATTTTTCTCTATGTATTTACCTCTTTTGTTTTCTCTATTTATTTACCTATTTTTCTCTATTTATTTACCTCTTTTTCTGTATTTATTTACCTACTTTGTTTTCTCTACTTCATTACCTATTTTTTCTCTATTTATTTACCTATTTTTCTCTATTTATTTTCCAATTTTTTTTCTATTCATTTACTTTTTTTCTATTTATTTACCTCTTTCTTTCTCTAATTTATACACATATATTTTCTCTATTTATTTACCCATTTTTCTATAGTTATTTACCTATTTTTTCTCTCATTTATTTACCTATTTTTCTCTATTTATTTGCCTATTTTTTCTCTAAATTATTTACCTATTTTTCTCTATGTATTTACCAATTTTCTGTTTTTATTTACCTCCTTTGTATTCTCTACATCATTACCTATTTTTCACTATTTTTTTATCTATTTTTTCTCTATTTTATTTACCTATTTTTTCTCTGTTTATTTACCTATTTTTCTCTATTTATTTACCTATTTTTTCTCTAGATTATTTACCTATTTCTTCTATATTTATTTACCTATTTTTTCTCTATTTATTTTCCAATTTTTTCTGTATTCATTTACTTTTTTTCTATTTATTTACCTCTTTCTTTCTGTAATTTATACACATATATTTTCTCTATTTATTTACCCATTTTTCTCTAGTTATTTACCTATTTTTTCTCTCATTTATTTACCTATTTTTTCTCTGTTTATTTACCTATTTTTTCCTTTAATTTATTTACCTATTTTTTTATTTACCTTTTTTTCTTTGATTTATTTAGCTATTTATCTATATTTATACACCTATTTTTTCTCTAGATAATTTACCTATTTTTCTGTAATTTATTTACCTCTTTCGTTTTCTCTATTTATTTACCTATTTTTTTCTAGTTATTTACCTTCTTTTTCTGTATTTATTTACCTACTTTGTTTTCTCTACTTCATTACCTATTTTTCTCTATTTTATTTACCTACTTTTTCTCTATTTATTTACCTATTTTTTCTCTAGTTATTTACCTATTTCTTTATCTCATTTATTTACCCATTTTTTCTCTGTTTAGTTACCTATTTTTTCCTCTAATTTATTTACCTATTTTTTTATTTACCATTTTTTCCTTGATTTATTTAGCTATTTTTCTCTATTTATACACCTATTTTACTCTAGATAATTTTCCTATTTTTCTCTATTTATTTGCCTATTTATTTCTCTATTTTATTTACCTATTTTTTATCTATTTGTTTACCTATTTTTCTCTATTTATTTACCTCTTTTTTCTCTATTTACTTACCTATTTTTCTCTATATATATACCTATTTTTCTCTCTCTTTTATTTTCGTATTTTTTCTCTGTTTATTTACCAATTTTTTCCTCTAATTTATTTACCTATTTTTTCATTTACCTCTTTCCTTTGGTTTATTTACCTATTTTTCTCTATTTATTTACCTATTTTTTCTCTAGATAATTTACCTATTTTGCTCTGTAGATAATTTACCTATTTTTTCTGTATTTATTTGCCTATTTTTTTCTCTAAATTATTTACCTATTTTTCTCTATGTATTTACCTATTTTCTGTTTTTATTTACCTCCTTTGTATTCTCTACTTCATTACCTATCTTTCACTATTTCTTTATCTATTTTTTCTCTATTTTATTTACCTATTTTTTCTCTGTTTATTTACCTATTTTTCTCTATTTTATTTACCTACTTTTTCTCTATTTATTTACCTATTTTTCTCTAGTTATTTACCTATTTCTTTCTCTCATTTATTCACCCATTTTTTTCTGTTTATTTACCTATTTTTTCCTCTAATTTATTTACCTATTTTTTTATTTAACTTTTCTTCCTTGATATATTTAGCTATTTTTCTCTATATATACACCTATTTTTCTCTAGATAATTTACCTATTTTTTCTCTATTTATTTGCCTATTTATTTCTCTATTTTATTTACCTATTTTTTTATCTATTTATTTACCTATTTTTCTCTATTTATTTACCTCTTTTTTCTCTATTTACTTACCTATTTTTTCTCTATATATTTACCTATTTTTCTCTCTCGTTTATTTTCGTATTTTTTCTCTGTTTATTTACCAATTTTTTCCTCTAATTTATTTACCTATTTTTTTATTTACCTTTTTTTTCTTTGGTTTATTTACCTATTTTTCTCTATTTATTTACCTATTTTTTCTCTAGATAATTTACCTATTTTTTCTCTATTTATTTGCCTATTTATTTCTCTATTTTATTTACCTATTTTTTTATCTATTTATTTACCTATTTTTCTCTATTTATTTACCTCTTTTTTCTCTATTTACTTACCTATTTTTTTTCTATATATTTACCTATTTTTCTCTCTCGTTTATTTTCGTATTTTTCTCTGTATATTTACCAATTTTTTCCTCTAATTTATTTACCTATTTTTTTATTTACCTTTTTTTCTTTGGTTTATTTACCTATTTTTCTCTATTTATTTACCTATTTTTTCTCTAGATAATTTACCTATTTTTTCTCTATTTATTTACCTATTTTTTCTCTCATTTATTTACCTATTTTTCTCTACTTATTGGCCTATTTTTTTCTGTAAATTATTTACCTATTTTTCTCTATGTATTTACCAATTTTCTGTTTTTATTTACCTCCTTTGTATTCTCTACTTCATTACCTATTTTTCACTATTTCTTTATCTATTTTTTTCACTAATTTATTTATCTATTTTTTCTCTGTTTATTTACCTATTTTTCTCTATTTTATTTACCTTCTTTTTCTCTATTTATTTACCTATTTTTCTCTATTTATTTACCTCTTTTTCTGTATTTATTTACCTACTTTGTTTTCTCTACTTCATTACCTATTTTTTCTCTATTTATTTACCTATTTTTCTCTATTTATTTACCTATTTTTTCTCTAGTTATTTACCTATTTCTTTATCTCATTTATTTACCCATTTTTTCTCTGTTTAGTTACCTATTTTTTCCTCTAATTTATTTACCTATTTTTTTATTTACCGTTTTTTCCTTGATTTATTTAGCTATTTTTCTCTATTTATATACCTATTTTACTCTAGATAATTTACCTATTTTTCTCTATTTTATTTACCTACTTTTTCTCTATTTATTTACCCATTTTTCTCTATTTTATTTACCTACTCTTTCTCTATTTTATTTACCTACTTTTTCTCTATTTATTTACCTATTTTTCTCCAGTTATTTACCTATTTCTTTCTCTCATTTATTCACCCATTTTTTTCTGTTATTTACCTATTTTTTCCTCTAATTTATTTACCTATTTTTTTATTTAACTTTTCTTCCTTGATATATTTAGCTATTTTTCTCTATATATACACCTATTTTTCTCTAGATAATTTACCTATTTTTTCTCCATTTATTTGTCTATTTATTTCTCTATTTTATTTACCTATTTTTTTATCTATTTATTTACCTATTTTTCTCTATTTATTTACCTCTTTTTTCTCTATTTACTTACCTATTTTTTCTCTATATATTTACCTATTTTTCTCTCTCGTTTATTTTCGTATTTTTTCTCTGTTTATTTACCAATTTTTTCCTCTAATTTATTTACCTATTTTTTTATTTACCTTTTTTTCTTTGGTTTATTTACCTATTTTTTCTCTATTTATTTACCTATTTTTTCTCTCATTTATTTACCTATTTTTCTCTACTTATTTGCCTATTTTTTTCTGTAAATTATTTACCTATTTTTCTCTATGTATTTACCAATTTTCTGTTTTTATTTTCCTCCTTTGTATTCTCTACTTCATTACCTATTTTTCACTATTTCTTTATCTATTTTTTTCTCTAATTTATTTATCTATTTTTTCTCTGTTTATTTGCCTATTTTTCTCTAGTTATTTACCTATTCTTTCTCTCATTTATTTACCTATTTTTCTCTATTTATTTGCCTATTTTTTTCTCTAAATTATTTACCTATTTTTCTCTATGTATTTACCTATTTTCTGTTTTTATTTACCTCCATTGTATTCTCTACTTCATTACATATTTTTCACTATTTCTTTATCTATTTTTTCTCTAATTTATTTACCTATTTTTTCTCTGTTTATTTACCTATTTTTCTCTATTTTATTTACCTTCTTTTTCTCTATTTATTTACCTATTTTTCTCTATTTATTTACCTCTTTTTCTGTATTTATTTACCTACTTTGTTTTCTCTACTTCATTACCTATTTTTTCTCTATTCATTTACTTTTTTTCTATTTATTTACCTCTTTCTTTCTCTAATCTATACACATATATTTTCTCTATTTATTTACCCATTTTTCTCTAGTTATTTACCTATTTTTTCTCTCATTTATTTACCTATTTTTCTCTATTTATTTGCCTATTTTTTCTCTAAATTATTTACCTATTTTTCTCTATGTATTTACCTATTTTCTGTTTTTGTTTACCTCCATTGTATTCTCTACTTCATTACCAATTTTTCACTATTTCTTTATCTGTTTTTTTCTCTAATTTATTTACCTATTTTTTCTCTGTTTATTTACCTATTTTTCTCTATTTTATTTACCTACTCTTTCTCTATTTTATTTACCTACTTTTTCTCTATTTATTTACCTATTTTTCTCTAGTTATTTACCTATTTCTTTTTCTCATTTATTCACCCATTTTTTCCTGTTTATTTACCTATTTTTTCCTCTAATTTATTTACCTATTTTTTTATTTAACTTTTCTTCCTTGATATATTTAGCTATTTTTCTCTATATATACACCTATTTTTCTCTAGATAATTTACCTATTTTTTCTCTATTTATTTGCCTATTTATTTCTCTATTTTATTTACCTATTTTTTTATCTATTTATTTACCTATTTTTCTCTATTTATTTACCTCTTTTTTCTCTATTTACTTACCTATTTTTTCTCTATATATTTACCTATTTTTCTCTCTCGTTTATTTTCGTATTTTTCTCTGTTTATTTACCAATTTTTTCCTCTAATTTATTTACCTATTTTTTTATTTACCTTTTTTTCTTTGGTTTATTTACCTATTTTTCTCTATTTATTTACCTATTTTTTCTCTAGATAATTTACCTATTTTTTCTCTATTTATTTACCTATTTTTTCTCTCATTTATTTACCTATTTTTCTCTACTTATTGGCCTATTTTTTTCTGTAAATTATTTACCTATTTTTCTCTATGTATTTACCAATTTTCTGTTTTTATTTACCTCCTTTGTATTCTCTACTTCATTACCTATTTTTCACTATTTCTTTATCTATTTTTTTCTCTAATTTATTTATCTATTTTTTCTCTGTTTATTTACCTATTTTTCTCTATTTTATTTACCTTCTTTTTCTCTATTTATTTACCTATTTTTCTCTATTTATTTACCTCTTTTTCTGTATTTAATTACCTACTTTGTTTTCTCTACTTCATTACCTATTTTTTCTCTATTTATTTACCTATTTTTCTCTATTTTATTTACCTACTTTTTCTCTATTTATTTACCCATTTTTCTCTATTTTATTTACCTACTCTTTCTCTATTTTATTTACCTACTTTTTCTCTATTTATTTACCTATTTTTCTCTAGTTATTTACCTATTTCTTTCTCTCATTTATTCACCCATTTTTTTCTGTTTATTTACCTATTTTTTCCTCTAATTTATTTACCTATTTTTTTATTTAACTTTTCTTCCTTGATATATTTAGCTATTTTTCTCTATATATACACCTATTTTTCTCTAGATAATTTACCTATTTTTTCTCTATTTATTTGCCTATTTATTTCTCTATTTTATTTACCTATTTATTATCTATTTATTTACCTATTTTTCTCTATTTATTTACCTCTTTTTTCTCTATTTACTTACCTAGTTTTTCTCTATATATTTACCTATTTTTCTCTCTCGTTTATTTTCGTATTTTTTCTCTGTTTATTTACCAATTTTTTCCTCTAATTTATTTACCTATTTTTTTATTTACCTTTTTTTCTTTGGTTTATTTACCTATTTTTCTCTATTTATTTACCTATTTTTTCTCTAGATAATTTACCTATTTTTTCTCTATTTATTTACCTATTTTTTCTCTCATTTATTTACCTATTTTTCTCTATTTATTTGCCTATTTTTTTCTGTAAATTATTTACCTATTTTTCTCTATGTATTTACCAATTTTCTGTTTTTATTTACCTCCTTTGTATTCTCTACTTCATTACCTATTTTTCACTGTTTCTTTATCTATTTTTTTCTCTAATTTATTTATCTATTTTTTCTCTGTTTATTTGCCTATTTTTCTCTAGTTATTTACCTATTCTTTCTCTCATTTATTTACCTATTTTTCTCTATTTATTTGCCTATTTTTTTCTCTAAATTATTTACCTATTTTTCTCTATGTATTTACCTATTTTCTGTTTTTATTTACCTCCATTGTATTCTCTACTTCATTACCTATTTTTCACTATTTCTTTATCTATTTTTTCTCTAATTTATTTACCTATTTTTTCTCTGTTTATTTACCTATTTTTCTCTATTATATTTACCTTCTTTTTCTCTATTTATTTACCTATTTTTCTCTATTTATTTACCTCTTTTTCTGTATTTATTTTCCTACTTTGTTTTCTCTAATTCATTACCTATTTTTTCTCTATTTATTTACCTATTTTTCTCTATTTATTTTCCAATTTTTTCTCTATTCATTTACTTTTTTTCTATTTATTTACCTCTTTCTTTCTCTAATCTATACACATATATTTTCTCTATTTATTTACCCATTTTTCTCTAGTTATTTACCTATTTTGTCTCTCATTTATTTACCTATTTTTCTCTATTTATTTGCCTATTTTTTCTCTAAATTATTTACCTATTTTTCTCTATGTATTTACTAATTTTCTGTTTTTATTTACCTCCTTTGTATTCTCTACTTCATTACCTATTTTTCACTATTTCTTTATCTATTTTTTCTCTATTTTATTTACCTATTTTTTCTCTGTTTATTTACCTATTTTTCTCTATTTTATTTACCTACATTTTCTCTATTTATTTACCTATTTTTCTCTATTTTATTTACCTACTCTTTCTCTATTTTATTTACCTACTTTTTCTCTATTTATTTACCTATTTTTCTCTAGTTATTTACCTATTTCTTTCTCTCATTTATTCACCCATTTTTTTCTGTTTATTTACCTATTTTTTCCTCTAATTTATTTACCTATTTTTTTATTTAACTTTTCTTCCTTGATATATTTAGCTATTTTTCTCTATATATACACCTATTTTTCTCTAGATAATTTACCTATTTTTTCTCTATTTATTTGCCTATTTATTTCTCTATTTCATTTACCTATTTTTTTATCTATTTATTTACCTATTTTTCTCTATTTATTTACCTATTTTCTGTTTTTATTTACCTCCATTGTATTCTCTACTTCATTACCTATTTTTCACTATTTCTTTATCTATATTTTCTCTAATTTATTTACCTATTTTTTCTCTGTTTATTTACCTATTTTTCTCTAATTTATTTACCTACTTTTTCTCTATTTATTTACCTCTTTTTTCTCTATTTACTTACCTAGTTTTTCTCTATATATTTACCTATTTTTCTCTCTCGTTTATTTTCGTATTTTTTCTCTGTTTATTTACCAATTTTTTCCTCTAATTTATTTACCTATTTTTTTATTTACCTTTTTTTCTTTGGTTTATTTACCTATTTTTCTCTATTTATTTACCTATTTTTTCTCTAGATAATTTACCTATTTTTTCTCTATTTATTTACCTATTTTTTCTCTCATTTATTTACCTATTTTTCTCTATTTATTTGCCTATTTTTTTCTGTAAATTATTTACCTATTTTTCTCTATGTATTTACCAATTTTCTGTTTTTATTTACCTCCTTTGTATTCTCTACTTCATTACCTATTTTTCACTGTTTCTTTATCTATTTTTTTCTCTAATTTATTTATCTATTTTTTCTCTGTTTATTTGCCTATTTTTCTCTAGTTATTTACCTATTCTTTCTCTCATTTATTTACCTATTTTTCTCTATTTATTTGCCTATTTTTTTCTCTAAATTATTTACCTATTTTTCTCTATGTATTTACCTATTTTCTGTTTTTATTTACCTCCATTGTATTCTCTACTTCATTACCTATTTTTCACTATTTCTTTATCTATTTTTTCTCTAATTTATTTACCTATTTTTTCTCTGTTTATTTACCTATTTTTCTCTATTATATTTACCTTCTTTTTCTCTATTTATTTACCTATTTTTCTCTATTTATTTACCTCTTTTTCTGTATTTATTTTCCTACTTTGTTTTCTCTAATTCATTACCTATTTTTTCTCTATTTATTTACCTATTTTTCTCTATTTATTTTCCAATTTTTTCTCTATTCATTTACTTTTTTTCTATTTATTTACCTCTTTCTTTCTCTAATCTATACACATATATTTTCTCTATTTATTTACCCATTTTTCTCTAGTTATTTACCTATTTTGTCTCTCATTTATTTACCTATTTTTCTCTATTTATTTGCCTATTTTTTCTCTAAATTATTTACCTATTTTTCTCTATGTATTTACTAATTTTCTGTTTTTATTTACCTCCTTTGTATTCTCTACTTCATTACCTATTTTTCACTATTTCTTTATCTATTTTTTCTCTATTTTATTTACCTATTTTTTCTCTGTTTATTTACCTATTTTTCTCTATTTTATTTACCTACATTTTCTCTATTTATTTACCTATTTTTCTCTATTTTATTTACCTACTCTTTCTCTATTTTATTTACCTACTTTTTCTCTATTTATTTACCTATTTTTCTCTAGTTATTTACCTATTTCTTTCTCTCATTTATTCACCCATTTTTTTTTGTTTATTTACCTATTTTTTCCTCTAATTTATTTACCTATTTTTTTATTTAACTTTTCTTCCTTGATATATTTAGCTATTTTTCTCTATATATACACCTATTTTTCTCTAGATAATTTACCTATTTTTTCTCTATTTATTTGCCTATTTATTTCTCTATTTCATTTACCTATTTTTTTATCTATTTATTTACCTATTTTTCTCTATTTATTTACCTATTTTCTGTTTTTATTTACCTCCATTGTATTCTCTACTTCATTACCTATTTTTCACTATTTCTTTATCTATATTTTCTCTAATTTATTTACCTATTTTTTCTCTGTTTATTTACCTATTTTTCTCTAATTTATTTACCTACTTTTTCTCTATTTATTTACCTATTTTTTTCTCTAGTTATTTACCTATTTCTTTCTCTCATTTATTCACCCATTTTTTTCTGTTTATTTACCGATTTTTTTCCTCTAATTTATTTACCTATGTTTTTATTTACCTTTTTTTCTTGATTTATTTAGCTATTTTTCTCTATTTATACACCTATTTTTCTCTAGATAATTTACCTATTTTTTCTCTATTTATTTGCCTATTTATTTCTCTATATATTTACATATTTTTCTCTCTCGTTTATTTTCGTATTTTTTCTCTGTTTATTTACCAATTTTTTCCTCTAATTTATTTACCTATTTTTTTATTTACCTTTTTTTCTTTGGTTTATTTACCTATTTTTCTCTATTTATTTACCTATTTTTTCTCTAGATAATTTACCTATTTTTTCTCTATTTATTTACCTATTTTTTCTCTATTTATTTTCCAATTTTTTCTCTATACATTTACTTTTTTTCTATTTATTTACCTCTTTCTTTCTCTAATTTATACAAATATATTTTCTCTATTTATTTACCCATTTTTCTCTAGTTATTTACCTATTTTTTCTCTCATTTATTTACCTATTTTTCTCAATTTATTTGCCTATTTTTTTCTCTAAATTATTTACCTATTTTTCTCTATGTATTTACCTATTTTCTGTTTTTATTTACCTCCATTGTATTCTCTACTTCATTACCTATTTTTCACTATTTCTTTATCTATTTTTTTCTCTAATTTATTTACCTATTTTTTCTCTGCTTATTTACCTATTTTTCTCTATTTTATTTACCTCTTTCGTTTTCTCTATTTATTTACCTATTTTTTTCTAGTTATTTACCTTCTTTTTCTGTATTTATTTACCTACTTTGTTTTCTCTACTTCATTACCTATTTTTCTCTATTTTATTTACCTACTTTTTCTCTATTTATTTACCTATTTTTTCTCTAGTTATTTACCTATTTCTTTATCTCATTTATTTACCCATTTTTTCTCTGTTTAGTTACCTATTTTTTCCTCTAATTTATTTACCTATTTTTTTATTTACCTTTTTTTCCTTGATTTATTTAGCTATTTTTCTCTATTTATACACCTATTTTACTCTAGATAATTTTCCTATTTTTCTCTATTTATTTGCCTATTTTTTTCTCTAAATTATTTACCTATTTTTCTCTATGTATTTACCTATTTTCTGTTTTTATTTACCTCCATTGTATTCTCTACTTCATTACCTATTTTTCACTATTTCTTTATCTATTTTTTCTCTAATTTATTTACCTATTTTTTCTCTGTTTATTTACCTATTTTTCTCTATTATATTTACCTTCTTTTTCTCTATTTATTTACCTATTTTTCTCTATTTATTTACCTCTTTTTCTGTATTTATTTTCCTACTTTGTTTTCTCTAATTCATTACCTATTTTTTCTCTATTTATTTACCTATTTTTCTCTATTTTATTTTCCAATTTTTTCTCTATTCATTTACTTTTTTTCTATTTATTTACCTCTTTCTTTCTCTAATCTATACACATATATTTTCTCTATTTATTTACCCATTTTTCTCTAGTTATTTACCTATTTTGTCTCTCATTTATTTACCTATTTTTCTCTATTTATTTGCCTATTTTTTCTCTAAATTATTTACCTATTTTTCTCTATGTATTTACTAATTTTCTGTTTTTATTTACCTCCTTTGTATTCTCTACTTCATTACCTATTTTTCACTATTTCTTTATCTATTTTTTCTCTATTTTATTTACCTATTTTTTCTCTGTTTATTTACCTATTTTTCTCTATTTTATTTACCTACATTTTCTCTATTATTTACCTATTTTTCTCTATTTTATTTACCTACTCTTTCTCTATTTTATTTACCTACTTTTTCTCTATTTATTTACCTATTTTTCTCTAGTTATTTACCTATTTCTTTCTCTCATTTATTCACCCATTTTTTTCTGTTTATTTACCTATTTTTTCCTCTAATTTATTTACCTATTTTTTTATTTAACTTTTCTTCCTTGATATATTTAGCTATTTTTCTCTATATATACACCTATTTTTCTCTAGATAATTTACCTATTTTTTCTCTATTTATTTGCCTATTTATTTCTCTATTTCATTTACCTATTTTTTTATCTATTTATTTACCTATTTTTCTCTATTTATTTACCTATTTTCTGTTTTTATTTACCTCCATTGTATTCTCTACTTCATTACCTATTTTTCACTATTTCTTTATCTATATTTTCTCTAATTTATTTACCTATTTTTTCTCTGTTTATTTACCTATTTTTCTCTAATTTATTTACCTACTTTTTCTCTATTTATTTACCTCTTTTTTCTCTATTTACTTACCTAGTTTTTCTCTATATATTTACCTATTTTTCTCTCTCGTTTATTTTCGTATTTTTTCTCTGTTTATTTACCAATTTTTCCTCTAATTTATTTACCTATTTTTTTATTTACCTTTTTTTCCTTTGGTTTATTTACCTATTTTTCTCTATTTATTTACCTATTTTTTCTCTAGATAATTTACCTATTTTTTCTCTATTTATTTACCTATTTTTTCTCTCATTTATTTACCTATTTTTCTCTATTTATTTGCCTATTTTTTTCTGTAAATTATTTACCTATTTTTCTCTATGTATTTACCAATTTTCTGTTTTTATTTACCTCCTTTGTATTCTCTACTTCATTACCTATTTTTCACTGTTTCTTTATCTATTTTTTTCTCTAATTTATTTATCTATTTTTTCTCTGTTTATTTGCCTATTTTTCTCTAGTTATTTACCTATTCTTTCTCTCATTTATTTACCTATTTTTCTCTATTTATTTGCCTATTTTTTTCTCTAAATTATTTACCTATTTTTCTCTATGTATTTACCTATTTTCTGTTTTTATTTACCTCCATTGTATTCTCTACTTCATTACCTATTTTTCACTATTTCTTTATCTATTTTTTCTCTAATTTATTTACCTATTTTTTCTCTGTTTATTTACCTATTTTTCTCTATTATATTTACCTTCTTTTTCTCTATTTATTTACCTATTTTTCTCTATTTATTTACCTCTTTTTCTGTATTTATTTTCCTACTTTGTTTTCTCTAATTCATTACCTATTTTTCTCTATTTATTTACCTATTTTTCTCTATTTATTTTCCAATTTTTTCTCTATTCATTTACTTTTTTTCTATTTATTTACCTCTTTCTTTCTCTAATCTATACACATATATTTTCTCTATTTATTTACCCATTTTTCTCTAGTTATTTACCTATTTTGTCTCTCATTTATTTACCTATTTTTCTCTATTTATTTGCCTATTTTTTCTCTAAATTATTTACCTATTTTTCTCTATGTATTTACTAATTTTCTGTTTTTATTTACCTCCTTTGTATTCTCTACTTCATTACCTATTTTTCACTATTTCTTTATCTATTTTTTCTCTATTTTATTTACCTATTTTTTCTCTGTTTATTTACCTATTTTTCTCTATTTTATTTACCTACATTTTCTCTATTTATTTACCTATTTTTCTCTATTTTATTTACCTACTCTTTCTCTATTTTATTTACCTACTTTTTCTCTATTTATTTACCTATTTTTCTCTAGTTATTTACCTATTTCTTTCTCTCATTTATTCACCCATTTTTTTCTGTTTATTTACCTATTTTTTCCTCTAATTTATTTACCTATTTTTTTATTTAACTTTTCTTCCTTGATATATTTAGCTATTTTTCTCTATATATACACCTATTTTTCTCTAGATAATTTACCTATTTTTTCTCTATTTATTTGCCTATTTATTTCTCTATTTCATTTACCTATTTTTTTATCTATTTATTTACCTATTTTTCTCTATTTATTTACCTATTTTCTGTTTTTATTTACCTCCATTGTATTCTCTACTTCATTACCTATTTTTCACTATTTCTTTATCTATATTTTCTCTAATTTATTTACCTATTTTTTCTCTGTTTATTTACCTATTTTTCTCTAATTTATTTACCTACTTTTTCTCTATTTATTTACCTATTTTTTTCTCTAGTTATTTACCTATTTCTTTCTCTCATTTATTCACCCATTTTTTTCTGTTTATTTACCGATTTTTTTCCTCTAATTTATTTACCTATGTTTTTATTTACCTTTTTTTCTTGATTTATTTAGCTATTTTTCTCTATTTATACACCTATTTTTCTCTAGATAATTTACCTATTTTTTCTCTATTTATTTGCCTATTTATTTCTCTATATATTTACATATTTTTCTCTCTCGTTTATTTTCGTATTTTTTCTCTGTTTATTTACCAATTTTTTCCTCTAATTTATTTACCTATTTTTTTATTTACCTTTTTTTCTTTGGTTTATTTACCTATTTTTCTCTATTTATTTACCTATTTTTTCTCTAGATAATTTACCTATTTTTTCTCTATTTATTTACCTATTTTTTCTCTATTTATTTTCCAATTTTTTCTCTATACATTTACTTTTTTTCTATTTATTTACCTCTTTCTTTCTCTAATTTATACAAATATATTTTCTCTATTTATTTACCCATTTTTCTCTAGTTATTTACCTATTTTTTCTCTCATTTATTTACCTATTTTTCTCAATTTATTTGCCTATTTTTTTCTCTAAATTATTTACCTATTTTTCTCTATGTATTTACCTATTTTCTGTTTTTATTTACCTCCATTGTATTCTCTACTTCATTACCTATTTTTCACTATTTCTTTATCTATTTTTTTTCTCTAATTTATTTACCTATTTTTTCTCTGCTTATTTACCTATTTTTCTCTATTTTATTTACCTCTTTCGTTTTCTCTATTTATTTACCTATTTTTTTCTAGTTATTTACCTTCTTTTTCTGTATTTATTTACCTACTTTGTTTTCTCTACTTCATTACCTATTTTTCTCTATTTTATTTACCTACTTTTTCTCTATTTATTTACCTATTTTTTCTCTAGTTATTTACCTATTTCTTTATCTCATTTATTTACCCATTTTTTCTCTGTTTAGTTACCTATTTTTTCCTCTAATTTATTTACCTATTTTTTTATTTACCTTTTTTTTTCCTTGATTTATTTAGCTATTTTTCTCTATTTATACACCTATTTTACTCTAGATAATTTTCCTATTTTTCTCTATTTATTTGCCTATTTATTTCTCTATTTTATTTACCTATTTTTTATCTATTTGTTTACCTATTTTTCTCTATTTATTTACCTCTTTTTTCTCTATTTACTTACCTATTTTTCTCTATATATATACCTATTTTTCTCTCTCTTTTATTTTCGTATTTTTTCTCTGTTTATTTACCAATTTTTTCCTCTAATTTATTTACCTATTTTTTCATTTACCTCTTTCCTTTGGTTTATTTACCTATTTTTCTCTATTTATTTACCTATTTTTTCTCTAGATTATTTACCTATTTCTTCTATATTTATTTACCTATTTTTTCTCTATTTATTTTCCAATTTTTTCTGTATTCATTTACTTTTTTTCTATTTATTTACCTCTTTCTTTCTGTAATTTATACACATATATTTTCTCTATTTATTTACCCATTTTTCTCTAGTTATTTACCTATTTTTTCTCTCATTTATTTACCTATTTTTTCTCTGTTTATTTACCTATTTTTTCCTTTAATTTATTTACCTATTTTTTTATTTACCTTTTTTTTCTTTGATTTATTTAGCTATTTATCTATATTTATACACCTATTTTTTCTCTAGATAATTTACCTATTTTTCTCTAATTTATTTACCTCTTTCGTTTTCTCTATTTATTTACCTATTTTTTTCTAGTTATTTACCTTCTTTTTCTGTATTTATTTACCTACTTTGTTTTCTCTACTTCATTACCTATTTTTCTCTATTTTATTTACCTACTTTTTCTCTATTTATTTACCTATTTTTTCTCTAGTTATTTACCTATTTCTTTATCTCATTTATTTACCCATTTTTTCTCTGTTTAGTTACCTATTTTTTCCTCTAATTTAATTACCTATTTTTTTATTTACCTTTTTTTCCTTGATTTATTTAGCTATTTTTCTCTATTTATACACCTATTTTACTCTAGATAATTTTCCTATTTTTCTCTATTTATTTGCCTATTTATTTCTCTATTTTATTTACCTATTTTTTATCTATTTGTTTACCTATTTTTCTCTATTTATTTACCTCTTTTTTCTCTATTTACTTACCTATTTTTCTCTATATATATACCTATTTTTCTCTCTCTTTTATTTTCGTATTTTTTCTCTGTTTATTTACCAATTTTTTCCTCTAATTTATTTACCTATTTTTTCATTTACCTCTTTCCTTTGGTTTATTTACCTATTTTTCTCTATTTATTTACCTATTTTTTCTCTAGATAATTTACCTATTTTGCTCTGTAGATAATTTACCTATTTTTTCTGTATTTATTTGCCTATTTTTTTCTCTAAATTATTTACCTATTTTTCTCTATGTATTTACCTATTTTCTGTTTTTATTTACCTCCTTTGTATTCTCTACTTCATTACCTATCTTTCACTATTTCTTTATCTATTTTTTCTCTATTTTATTTACCTATTTTTTCTCTGTTTATTTACCTATTTTTCTCTATTTTATTTACCTACTTTTTCTCTATTTATTTACCTATTTTTCTCTAGTTATTTACCTATTTCTTTATCTCATTTATTTACCCATTTTTTCTCTGTTTAGTTACCTATTTTTTCCTCTAATTTATTTACCTATTTTTTTATTTACCTTTTTTTCCTTGATTTATTTAGCTATTTTTCTCTATTTATACACCTATTTTACTCTAGATAATTTTCCTATTTTTCTCTATTTATTTGCCTATTTATTTCTCTATTTTATTTACCTATTTTTTATCTATTTGTTTACCTATTTTTCTCTATTTATTTACCTCTTTTTTCTCTATTTACTTACCTATTTTTCTCTATATATATACCTATTTTTCTCTCTCTTTTATTTTCGTATTTTTTCTCTGTTTATTTACCAATTTTTTCCTCTAATTTATTTACCTATTTTTTCATTTACCTCTTTCCTTTGGTTTATTTACCTATTTTTCTCTATTTATTTACCTATTTTTTCTCTAGATTATTTACCTATTTCTTCTATATTTATTTACCTATTTTTTCTCTATTTATTTTCCAATTTTTTCTGTATTCATTTACTTTTTTTCTATTTATTTACCTCTTTCTTTCTGTAATTTATACACATATATTTTCTCTATTTATTTACCCATTTTTCTCTAGTTATTTACCTATTTTTTCTCTCATTTATTTACCTATTTTTTCTCTGTTTATTTACCTATTTTTTCCTTTAATTTATTTACCTATTTTTTTATTTACCTTTTTTTCTTTGATTTATTTAGCTATTTATCTATATTTATACACCTATTTTTTCTCTAGATAATTTACCTATTTTTCTCTAATTTATTTACCTCTTTCGTTTTCTCTATTTATTTACCTATTTTTTTCTAGTTATTTACCTTCTTTTTCTGTATTTATTTACCTACTTTGTTTTCTCTACTTCATTACCTATTTTTCTCTATTTTATTTACCTACTTTTTCTCTATTTATTTACCTATTTTTTCTCTAGTTATTTACCTATTTCTTTATCTCATTTATTTACCCATTTTTTCTCTGTTTAGTTACCTATTTTTTCCTCTAATTTAATTACCTATTTTTTTATTTACCTTTTTTTCCTTGATATATTTAGCTATTTTTCTCTATTTATACACCTATTTTACTCTAGATAATTTTCCTATTTTTCTCTATTTATTTGCCTATTTATTTCTCTATTTTATTTACCTATTTTTTATCTATTTGTTTACCTATTTTTCTCTATTTATTTACCTCTTTTTTCTCTATTTACTTACCTATTTTTCTCTATATATATACCTATTTTTCTCTCTCTTTTATTTTCGTATTTTTTCTCTGTTTATTTACCAATTTTTTCCTCTAATTTATTTACCTATTTTTTCATTTACCTCTTTCCTTTGGTTTATTTACCTATTTTTCTCTATTTATTTACCTATTTTTTCTCTAGATAATTTACCTATTTTGCTCTGTAGATAATTTACCTATTTTTTCTGTATTTATTTGCCTATTTTTTTCTCTAAATTATTTACCTATTTTTCTCTATGTATTTACCTATTTTCTGTTTTTATTTACCTCCTTTGTATTCTCTACTTCATTACCTATCTTTCACTATTTCTTTATCTATTTTTTCTCTATTTTATTTACCTATTTTTTCTCTGTTTATTTACCTATTTTTCTCTATTTTATTTACCTACTTTTTCTCTATTTATTTACCTATTTTTCTCTAGTTATTTACCTATTTCTTTCTCTCATTTATTCACCCATTTTTTTCTGTTTATTTACCTATTTTTTCCTCTAATTTATTTACCTATGTTTTTATTTACCTTTTTTTCTTGATTTATTTAGCTATTTTTCTCTATTTATACACCTATTTTTCTCTAGATAATTTACCTATTTTTTTCTGTAGATAATTTACCTATTTTTTCTGTTTATTTACCTATTTTTTCCTCTAATTTATTTACCTATTTTTTTATTTAACTTTTCTTCCTTGATATATTTAGCTATTTTTCTCTATATATACACCTATTTTTCTCTAGATAATTTACCTATTTTTTCTCTATTTATTTGCCTATTTATTTCTCTATTTTATTTACCTACTTTTTATCTATTTATTTACCTATTTTTCTCTATTTATTTACCTCTTTTTTCTCTATTTACTTACCTATTTTTTCTCTATATATTTACCTATTTTTCTCTCTCGTTTATTTTCGTATTTTTTCTCTGTTTATTTACCAATTTTTTCCTCTAATTTATTTACCTATTTTTTTATTTACCTTTTTTTCTTTGGTTTATTTACCTATTTTTCTCTATTTATTTACCTATTTTTTCTCTAGATAATTTACCTATTTTTTCTCTATTTATTTGCCTATTTATTTCTCTATTTTATTTACCTATTTTTTTATCTATTTATTTACCTATTTTTCTCTATTTATTTACCTCTTTTTTCTCTATTTACTTACCTATTTTTTCTCTATATATTTACCTATTTTTCTCTCTCGTTTATTTTCGTATTTTTCTCTGTTTATTTACCAATTTTTTCCTCTAATTTATTTACCTATTTTTTTATTTACCTTTTTTTCTTTGGTTTATTTACCTATTTTTCTCTATTTATTTACCTATTTTTTCTCTAGATAATTTACCTATTTTTTCTCTATTTATTTACCTATTTTTTCTCTCATTTATTTACCTATTTTTCTCTACTTATTGGCCTATTTTTTTCTGTAAATTATTTACCTATTTTTCTCTATGTATTTACCAATTTTCTGTTTTTATTTACCTCCTTTGTATTCTCTACTTCATTACCTATTTTTCACTATTTCTTTATCTATTTTTTTCACTAATTTATTTATCTATTTTTTCTCTGTTTATTTACCTATTTTTCTCTATTTTATTTACCTTCTTTTTCTCTATTTATTTACCTATTTTTCTCTATTTATTTACCTCTTTTTCTGTATTTATTTACCTACTTTGTTTTCTCTACTTCATTACCTATTTTTCCTCTATTTATTTACCTATTTTTCTCTATTTATTTACCTATTTTTTCTCTAGTTATTTACCTATTTCTTTATCTCATTTATTTACCCATTTTTCTCTGTTTAGTTACCTATTTTTTCCTCTAATTTATTTACCTACTTTTTTATTTACCGTTTTTTCCTTGATTTATTTAGCTATTTTTCTCTATTTATATACCTATTTTACTCTAGATAATTTACCTATTTTTCTCTATTTTATTTACCTACTTTTTCTCTATTTATTTACCCATTTTTCTCTATTTTATTTACCTACTCTTTCTCTATTTTATTTACCTACTTTTTCTCTATTTATTTACCTATTTTTCTCTAGTTATTTACCTATTTCTTTCTCTCATTTATTCACCCATTTTTTTCTGTTTATTTACCTATTTTTTCCTCTAATTTATTTACCTATTTTTT
>NW_027485674.1:0-32732 GCF_050908995.1 Andrena cerasifolii
GACGCAGAATTTTCGAACGCCTCTTGAAAGGAATGCGCCTCATATTAGCAACTTTAAAGCGATGCCTTTGAAGCTGATATTTAGTGTACCTCTTTCCACTTCATGTTCTCCTGATACATTGGCCAAAATTTGGCGAAAATTTTCAGAATGCACAAAATTGGGCTTTGTAACAGGAGAACATGCCGTCGAAAGGGATGGCACAAAGTAACGTCTCCGGAGAGCAAATCAGTGAGCGAGAAGTGGGGCAGAACTTTCGAGACAGTGACTGTTTAACGAAGAGACGCAGAATTTTCGAACGCCTCTTGAAAGGAATGCGCCTCATATTAGCAACTTTAAAGCGATGCCTTTGAAGCTGAAATTTAGTGTACCTCTTTCCACTTCATGTTCTCCTGATACATTGGCCAAAATTTGGCGAAAATTTTCAGAATGCACAAAATTGGGCTTTGTAACAGGAGAACATGCCGTCGAAAGGGATGGCACAAAGTAACGTCTCCGGAGAGCAAATCAGTGAGCGAGAAGTGGGGCAGAAGTTTCGAGACAGTGACTGTTTAACGAAGAGACGCAGAATTTTCGAACGCCTCTTGAAAGGAATGCGCCTCATATTAGCAACTTTAAAGCGATGCCTTTGAAGCTGAAATTTAGTGTACCTCTTTCCACTTCATATTCTCCTGATACATTGGCCAAAATCTGGCGAATATTTTCAGAATGCACAAAATTGCGCATTGTAACAGGAGATCATGCCGTTGAAAGAGATGGCACAAGTAACGTCTCCGGAGAGCAAATCGAAGAGCGAAGAGTGGCGCAGATGTTTCGAGACAGTGACTGTTTAACGAAGAGACGCAGAATTTTCGAACGCCTCTTGAAAGGCCTCCGCCTCTTATTTCCAACTTTAAGGCGATGCCTTTGAAGCTGAAATTTAGTGTACCTCTTTCCACTGCATGTTCTCCTGATACATTGGCCAAAATTTGGCGAAAATTTTCAGAATGCCCAAAATTGGGCTGTGTAACAGGAGAACATGACGTCGAAAGAGATGGCCCAAAGTAACGTCTCCCAGGAGCAAATCAAAGAGCGAGAAGTTGCGCAGATGTTTCGAGATTGCGACTGGTTAACGAAGAGACGCAGAATTTTCGAACACATCTTGAAAGGCCTGCGCCTCTTATTGGCAACTTTAAGGTGATGCATTTGAAGCTGAAATTTAGTATACCTCTTTCCACTTCATGTTCTCATGATACATTGGACAAAATCTGGCGAAAATTTTCTAAACGCACAAAATTGCGCTTTGTAACAGGAGAATATGCCGTCGAAAGAGATGGCAAAAAGTAACGTCTCCGGAGAGCAAATCAATCAGCGAGAAGTGGCGTAGATGTTTCGAGACAGTGACTGTCTAATGAAGAGACGCAGAATTTTCGAACACCTCTTGAAAGGCCTGCGCCTCTTATTGGCAACTTTAAGGCGAGGCATTTGAACCTGAAATTTAGTATACCTATTTCCACTTCATGTTCTCATGATATATTGGCCAAAATCTGGCGAATATTTTCAGAATGCACAAAATTGCGCTTTGTAACAGGAGATCATGCCGTTGAAAGAGATGGCACAAGTAACGTCTCCGGAGAGCAAATCAATCAGCGAGAAGTGGCGTAGATGTTTCGAGACAGTGACTGTCTAATGAAGAGACCCAGAATTTTCGAACGCCTCTTGAAAGGCCTCCGCCTCTTATTTCCAACTTTAAGGCGATGCCTTTGAAGCTGAAATTTAGTGTACCTCTTTCCACTGCATGTTCTCCTGATACATTGGCCAAAATTTGGCGAAAATTTTCAGAATGCCCAAAATTGGGCTGTGTAACAGGAGAACATGCCGTCGAAAGAGATGGCCCAAAGTAACGTCTCCCAGGAGCAAATCAAAGAGCGAGGAGTTGCGCAGATGTTTCGAGATTGCGACTGGTTAACGAAGAGACGCAGAATTTTCGAACACATCTTGAAAGGCCTGCGCCTCTTATTGGCAACTTTAAGGTGATGCATTTGAAGCTGAAATTTAGTATACCTCTTTCCACTTCATGTTCTCATGATACATTGGACAAAATCTGGCGAAAATTTTCTAAACGCACAAAATTGCGCTTTGTAACAGGAGAATGTGCCGTCGAAAGAGTTGGCACAAAGTAACGTCTCCGGAGAGCAAATCAATGAGCGAGAAGTGGCGCATGTGTTTCGAGACAGTGACTGTTTAACGAAGAGACGCAGAATTTTCGAACACCTCTTGAAAGGAATGCGCCTCATATTAGCAACTTTAAAGCGATGCCTTTGAAGCTGAAATTTAGTGTACCTCTTTCCACTTCATATTCTCCTGATACATTGGCCAAAATCTGGCGAATATTTTCAGAATGCACAAAATTGCGCTTTGTAACAGGAGATCATGCCGTTGAAAGAGATGGCACAAGTAACGTCTCCGGAGAGCAAATCGAAGAGCGAAGAGTGGCGCAGATGTTTCGAGACAGTGACTGTTTAACGAAGAGACGCAGAATTTTCGAACGCCTCTTGAAAGGCCTCCGCCTCTTATTTCCAACTTTAAGGCGATGCCTTTGAAGCTGAAATTTAGTGTACCTCTTTCCACTGCATGTTCTCCTGATACATTGGCCAAAATTTGGCGAAAATTTTCAGAATGCCCAAAATTGGGCTGTGTAACAGGAGAACATGCCGTCGAAAGAGATGGCCCAAAGTAACGTCTCCCAGGAGCAAATCAAAGAGCGAGAAGTGGGGCAGAGGTTTCGAGACAGTGACTGTTTAACGAAGAGACGCAGAATTTTCGAACGCCTCTTGAAAGGAATGCGCCTCATATTAGCAACTTTAAAGCGATGCCTTTGAAGCTGAAATTTAGTGTACCTCTTTCCACTTCATGTTCTCCTGATATACTGGCCAAAATCTGGAGAAAATTTTCAGAATGCACAAAATTGCGCTTTGTAAGAGGAGATCATGCCGTTGAAAGAGTTGGCACAAAGTAACGTCTCCGGAGAGCAAATCAATGAGCGAGAAGTGGCGCATGTGTTTCGAGACAGTGACTGTTTAACGAAGAGACGCAGAATTTTCGAACGCCTCTTGAAAGGCCTCCGCTTCTTATTTCCAACTTTAAGGCGATGCCTTTGAAGCTGAAATTTAGTGTACCTCTTTCCACTGCATGTTCTCCTGATACATTGGCCAAAATTTGGCGAAAATTTTCAGAATGCCCAAAATTGGGCTGTGTAACAGGAGAACATGCCGTTGAAAGAGATGGCACAAGTAACGTCTCCGGAGAGCAAATCGAAGAGCGAAGAGTGGCGCAGATGTTTCGAGACAGTGACTGCTTAACGAAGAGACGCAGAATTTTGGAACGCCTCTTGAAAGGCCTGCGCCTCTTATTAGCAACTTTAAGGCGATGCCTTTGAAGCTGAAATTTAGTGTACCTCTTTCCACTGCATGTTCTCCTGATACATTGGCCAAAATTTGGCGAAAATTTTCAGAATGCCCAAAATTGGGCTGTGTAACAGGAGAACATGCCGTCGAAAGGGATGGCACAAAGTAACGTATCCGGAGAGCAAATCAGTGAGCGAGAAGTGGGGCAGAAGTTTCGAGACAGTGACTGTTTAACGAAGAGACGCAGAATTTTCGAACGCTTCTTGAAAGGAATACGCCTCATATTAGCAACTTTAAAGCGATGCCTTTGAAGCTGAAATTTAGTGTACCTCTTTCCACTTCATATTCTCCTGATACATTGGCCAAAATCTGGCGAATATTTTCAGAATGCACAAAATTGCGCTTTGTAACAGGAGATCATGCCGTTGAAAGAGATGGCACAAGTAACGTCTCCGGAGAGCAAATCGAAGAGCGAAGAGTGGCGCAGATGTTTCGAGACAGTGACTGCTTAACGAAGAGACGCAGAATTTTGGAACGCCTCTTGAAAGGCCTGCGCCTCTTATTAGCAACTTTAAGGCGATGCCTTTGAAGCTGAAATTTAGTGTACCTCTTTCCACTGCATGTTCTCCTGATACATTGGCCAAAATTTGGCGAAAATTTTCAGAATGCCCAAAATTGGGCTGTGTAACAGGAGAACATGCCGTCGAAAGGGATGGCACAAAGTAACGTATCCGGAGAGCAAATCAGTGAGCGAGAAGTGGGGCAGAAGTTTCGAGACAGTGACTGTTTAACGAAGAGACGCAGAATTTTGGAACGCCTCTTGAAAGGCCTGCGCCTCTTATTAGCAACTTTAAGGCGATGCCTTTGAAGCTGAAATTTAGTGTACCTCTTTCCACTGCATGTTCTCCTGATACATTGGCCAAAATTTGGCGAAAATTTTCAGAATGCCCAAAATTGGGCTGTGTAACAGGAGAACATGCCGTCGAAAGGGATGGCACAAAGTAACGTATCCGGAGAGCAAATCAGTGAGCGAGAAGTGGGGCAGAAGTTTCGAGACAGTGACTGTTTAACGAAGAGACGCAGAATTTTCGAATGCCTCTTGAAAGGAATGCGCCTCATATTAGCAACTTTAAAGCGATGCCTTTGAAGCTGAAATTTAGTGTACCTCTTTCCACTTCATGTTCTCCTGATACATTGGCCAAAATTTGGCGAAAATTTTCAGAATGCACAAAATTGGGCTTTGTAACAGGAGAACATGCCGTCGAAAGGGATGGCACAAAGTAACGTCTCCGGAGAGCAAATCAGTGAGCGAGAAGTGGGGCAGAAGTTTCGAGACAGTGACTGTTTAACGAAGAGACGCAGAATTTTCGAACGCCTCTTGAAAGGAATGCGCCTCATATTAGCAACTTTAAAGCGATGCCTTTGAAGCTGAAATTTAGTGTACCTCTTTCCACTTCATGTTCTCCTCATACATTGGCCAAAATTTGGCCGAAATTTTCTAAACGCACAAAGTTGCGCTTTGTAACAGGAGAACATGCCGTCGAAAGGGATGGCACAAGTAACGTCTCCGGAGAGCAAATCGAAGAGCGAGGAGTGGCGCAGATGTTTCGAGACAGTGACTGTTTAACGAAGAGACGCAGAATTTTCGAACGCCTCTTGAAAGGCCTCCGCCTCGTATTGGCAACTTTAAGGCGATGCAATTGAAGCTGAAATTTGGTATACCTCTTTCCACTTCATGTTCTCCTGATACATTGGCCCAAATTTGGCGAAAATTTTCAGAATGCACAAAATTGGGCTTTGTAACAGGAGAACATGCCGTCGAAAGACATGGCACAATGTAACGTCACCGGAGAGCAAATCAAAGAGCGAGAAGTGGCGCAGATGTTTCGAGACAGTGACTGTTTAACGAAGAGACGCAGAATTTTCGAACGCCTCTTGAAAGGCCTGCGCCTCTTATTTGCAACTTTAAGGCGATGCCTTTGAAGCTGAAATTTAGTTTACCTCTTACCACTTCATGTTCTCATGATATATTGGCCAAAATCAGGCGAAAATTTCGAGAATGCACAAATGTGGACTTTTTAACAGGAGAACATGCCGTCGAAAGTGATGGCACAAAGTAACGTCTCCGGAGAGCAAATCAAAGAGCGAGGAGTGGCACAGATATTTCGGGACAGTGATTGTTTAACGAAGAGACACAGTATTTTCGAACGCCTCTTGAAAGGCCTCCGCCTCTTATTTCCAACTTTAAGGCGATGCCTTTGAAGCTGAAATTTAGTGTACCTCTTTCCACTGCATGTTCTCCTGATACATTGGGCAAAATTTGGCGAAAATTTTCAGAATGCCCAAAATTGGGCTGTGTAACAGGAGAACATGCCGTCGAAAGAGATGGCCCAAAGTAACGTCTCCCAGGAGCAAATCAAAGAGCGAGAAGTTGCGCAGATGTTTCGAGATTGCGACTGGTTAACGAAGAGACGCAGAATTTTCGAACACATCTTGAAAGGCCTGCGCCTCTTATTGGCAACTTTAAGGTGATGCATTTGAAGCTGAAATTTAGTATACCTCTTTCCACTTCATGTTCTCCTGATACATTGGCCAAAATTTGGCGAAAATTTTCAGAATGCCCAAAATTGGGCTGTGTAACAGGAGAACATGCCGTCGAAAGGGATGGCACAAAGTAACGTATCCGGAGAGCAAATCAGTGAGCGAGAAGTGGGGCAGAAGTTTCGAGACAGTGACTGTTTAACGAAGAGACGCAGAATTTTCGAACGCCTCTTGAAAGGAATGCGCCTCATATTAGCAACTTTAAAGCGATGCCTTTGAAGCTGAAATTTAGTGTACCTCTTTCCACTTCATGTTCTCCTGATATACTGGCCAAAATCTGGAGAAAATTTTCAGAATGCACAAAATTGCGCTTTGTAAGAGGAGATCATGCCGTTGAAAGAGTTGGCACAAAGTAACGTCTCCGGAGAGCAAATCAATGAGCGAGAAGTGGCGCATGTGTTTCGAGACAGTGACTGTTTAACGAAGAGACGCAGAATTTTCGAACACCTCTTGAAAGGAATGCGCCTCATATTAGCAACTTTAAAGCGATGCCTTTGAAGCTGAAATTTAGTGTACCTCTTTCCACTTCATGTTCTCCTGATACATTGGCCAAAATTTGGCGAAAATTTTCAGAATGCACAAAATTGGGCTTTGTAACAGGAGAACATGCCGTCGAAAGGGATGGCACAAAGTAACGTCTCCGGAGAGCAAATCAGTGAGCGAGAAGTGGGGCAGAAGTTTCGAGACAGTGACTGTTTAACGAAGAGACGCAGAATTTTCGAACGCCTCTTGAAAGGAATGCGCCTCATATTAGCAACTTTAAAGCGATGCCTTTGAAGCTGAAATTTAGTGTACCTCTTTCCACTTCATGTTCTCCTGATACATTGGCCAAAATTTGGCGAAAATTTTCAGAATGCACAAAATTGGGCTTTGTAACAGGAGAACATGCCGTCGAAAGGGATGGCACAAAGTAACGTCTCCGGAGAGCAAATCAGTGAGCGAGAAGTGGGGCAGAAGTTTCGAGACAGTGACTGTTTAACGAAGAGACGCAGAATTTTCGAACGCCTCTTGAAAGGAATGCGCCTCATATTAGCAACTTTAAAGCGATGCCTTTGAAGCTGAAATTTAGTGTACCTCTTTCCACTTCATGTTCTCCTGATACATTGGCCAAAATTTGGCGAAAATTTTCAGAATGCACAAAATTGGGCTTTGTAACAGGAGAACATGCCGTCGAAAGGGATGGCACAAAGTAACGTCTCCGGAGAGCAAATCAGTGAGCGAGAAGTGGGGCAGAAGTTTCGAGACAGTGACTGTTTAACGAAGAGACGCAGAATTTTCGAACGCCTCTTGAAAGGAATGCGCCTCATATTAGCAACTTTAAAGCGATGCCTTTGAAGCTGAAATTTAGTGTACCTCTTTCCACTTCATATTCTCCTGATACAATGGCCAAAATCTGGCGAATATTTTCAGAATGCACAAAATTGCGCATTGTAACAGGAGATCATGCCGTTGAAAGAGATGGCACAAGTAACGTCTCCGGAGAGCAAATCGAAGAGCGAAGAGTGGCGCAGATGTTTCGAGACAGTGACTGTTTAACGAAGAGACGCAGAATTTTCGAACGCCTCTTGAAAGGCCTCCGCCTCTTATTTCCAACTTTAAGGCGATGCCTTTGAAGCTGAAATTTAGTGTACCTCTTTCCACTGCATGTTCTCCTGATACATTGGCCAAAATTTGGCGAAAATTTTCAGAATGCCCAAAATTGGGCTGTGTAACAGGAGAACATGACGTCGAAAGAGATGGCCCAAAGTAACGTCTCCCAGGAGCAAATCAATCAGCGAGAAGTGGCGTAGATGTTTCGAGACAGTGACTGTCTAATGAAGAGACGCAGAATTTTCGAACACATCTTGAAAGGCCTGCGCCTCTTATTGGCAACTTTAAGGCGATGCCATTGAAGCTGAAATTTGGTATACCTCTTTCCACTTCATGTTCTCCTGATACATTGGCCCAAATTTGGCGAAAATTTTCAGAATGCACAAAATTGGGCTTTGTAACAGGAGAACATGCCGTCGAAAGGGATGGCACAAAGTAACGTCTCCGGAGAGCAAATCAGTGAGCGAGAAGTGGGGCAGAAGTTTCGAGACAGTGACTGTTTAACGAAGAGACGCAGAATTTTCGAACGCTTCTTGAAAGGAATACGCCTCATATTAGCAACTTTAAAGCGATGCCTTTGAAGCTGAAATTTAGTGTACCTCTTTCCACTTCATATTCTCCTGATACATTGGCCAAAATCTGGCGAATATTTTCAGAATGCACAAAATTGCGCTTTGTAACAGGAGATCATGCCGTTGAAAGAGATGGCACAAGTAACGTCTCCGGAGAGCAAATCGAAGAGCGAAGAGTGGCGCAGATGTTTCGAGACAGTGACTGCTTAACGAAGAGACGCAGAATTTTGGAACGCCTCTTGAAAGGCCTGCGCCTCTTATTAGCAACTTTAAGGCGATGCCTTTGAAGCTGAAATTTAGTGTACCTCTTTCCACTGCATGTTCTCCTGATACATTGGCCAAAATTTGGCGAAAATTTTCAGAATGCCCAAAATTGGGCTGTGTAACAGGAGAACATGCCGTCGAAAGGGATGGCACAAAGTAACGTATCCGGAGAGCAAATCAGTGAGCGAGAAGTGGGGCAGAAGTTTCGAGACAGTGACTGTTTAACGAAGAGACGCAGAATTTTGGAACGCCTCTTGAAAGGCCTGCGCCTCTTATTAGCAACTTTAAGGCGATGCCTTTGAAGCTGAAATTTAGTGTACCTCTTTCCACTGCATGTTCTCCTGATACATTGGCCAAAATTTGGCGAAAATTTTCAGAATGCCCAAAATTGGGCTGTGTAACAGGAGAACATGCCGTCGAAAGGGATGGCACAAAGTAACGTATCCGGAGAGCAAATCAGTGAGCGAGAAGTGGGGCAGAAGTTTCGAGACAGTGACTGTTTAACGAAGAGACGCAGAATTTTCGAATGCCTCTTGAAAGGAATGCGCCTCATATTAGCAACTTTAAAGCGATGCCTTTGAAGCTGAAATTTAGTGTACCTCTTTCCACTTCATGTTCTCCTGATACATTGGCCAAAATTTGGCGAAAATTTTCAGAATGCACAAAATTGGGCTTTGTAACAGGAGAACATGCCGTCGAAAGGGATGGCACAAAGTAACGTCTCCGGAGAGCAAATCAGTGAGCGAGAAGTGGGGCAGAAGTTTCGAGACAGTGACTGTTTAACGAAGAGACGCAGAATTTTCGAACGCCTCTTGAAAGGAATGCGCCTCATATTAGCAACTTTAAAGCGATGCCTTTGAAGCTGAAATTTAGTGTACCTCTTTCCACTTCATGTTCTCCTCATACATTGGCCAAAATTTGGCCGAAATTTTCTAAACGCACAAAGTTGCGCTTTGTAACAGGAGAACATGCCGTCGAAAGGGATGGCACAAGTAACGTCTCCGGAGAGCAAATCGAAGAGCGAGGAGTGGCGCAGATGTTTCGAGACAGTGACTGTTTAACGAAGAGACGCAGAATTTTCGAACGCCTCTTGAAAGGCCTCCGCCTCGTATTGGCAACTTTAAGGCGATGCAATTGAATCTGAAATTTGGTATACCTCTTTCCACTTCATGTTCTCCTGATACATTGGCCCAAATTTGGCGAAAATTTTCAGAATGCACAAAATTGGGCTTTGTAACAGGAGAACATGCCGTCGAAAGACATGGCACAATGTAACGTCACCGGAGAGCAAATCAAAGAGCGAGAAGTGGCGCAGATGTTTCGAGACAGTGACTGTTTAACGAAGAGACGCAGAATTTTCGAACGCCTCTTGAAAGGCCTGCGCCTCTTATTTGCAACTTTAAGGCGATGCCTTTGAAGCTGAAATTTAGTTTACCTCTTTCCACTTCATGTTCTCCTGATACATTGGCCCAAATTTGGCGAAAATTTTCAGAATGCACAAAATTGGGCTTTGTAAGAGGAGATCATGCCGTTGAAAGAGTTGGCACAAAGTAACGTCTCCGGAGAGCAAATCAATGAGCGAGAAGTGGCGCATGTGTTTCGAGACAGTGACTGTTTAACGAAGAGACGCAGAATTTTCGAACACCTCTTGAAAGGAATGCGCCTCATATTAGCAACTTTAAAGCGATGCCTTTGAAGCTGAAATTTAGTGTACCTCTTTCCACTTCATGTTCTCCTGATACATTGGCCAAAATTTGGCGAAAATTTTCAGAATGCACAAAATTGGGCTTTGTAACAGGAGAACATGCCGTCGAAAGGGATGGCACAAAGTAACGTCTCCGGAGAGCAAATCAGTGAGCGAGAAGTGGGGCAGAAGTTTCGAGACAGTGACTGTTTAACGAAGAGACGCAGAATTTTCGAACGCCTCTTGAAAGGAATGCGCCTCATATTAGCAACTTTAAAGCGATGCCTTTGAAGCTGAAATTTAGTGTACCTCTTTCCACTGCATGTTCTCCTGATACATTGGCCAAAATTTGGCGAAAATTTTCAGAATGCCCAAAATTGGGCTGTGTAACAGGAGAACATGCCGTCGAAAGGGATGGCACAAAGTAACGTATCCGGAGAGCAAATCAGTGAGCGAGAAGTGGGGCAGAAGTTTCGAGACAGTGACTGTTTAACGAAGAGACGCAGAATTTTGGAACGCCTCTTGAAAGGCCTGCGCCTCTTATTAGCAACTTTAAGGCGATGCCTTTGAAGCTGAAATTTAGTGTACCTCTTTCCACTGCATGTTCTCCTGATACATTGGCCAAAATTTGGCGAAAATTTTCAGAATGCCCAAAATTGGGCTGTGTAACAGGAGAACATGCCGTCGAAAGGGATGGCACAAAGTAACGTATCCGGAGAGCAAATCAGTGAGCGAGAAGTGGGGCAGAAGTTTCGAGACAGTGACTGTTTAACGAAGAGACGCAGAATTTTCGAATGCCTCTTGAAAGGAATGCGCCTCATATTAGCAACTTTAAAGCGATGCCTTTGAAGCTGAAATTTAGTGTACCTCTTTCCACTTCATGTTCTCCTGATACATTGGCCAAAATTTGGCGAAAATTTTCAGAATGCACGAAATTGGGCTTTGTAACAGGAGAACATGCCGTCGAAAGGGATGGCACAAAGTAACGTCTCCGGAGAGCAAATCAGTGAGCGAGAAGTGGGGCAGAAGTTTCGAGACAGTGACTGTTTAACGAAGAGACGCAGAATTTTCGAACGCCTCTTGAAAGGAATGCGCCTCATATTAGCAACTTTAAAGCGATGCCTTTGAAGCTGAAATTTAGTGTACCTCTTTCCACTTCATGTTCTCCTCATACATTGGCCAAAATTTGGCCGAAATTTTCTAAACGCACAAAATTGCGCTTTGTAACAGGAGAACATGCCGTCGAAAGGGATGGCACAAGTAACGTCTCCGGAGAGCAAATCGAAGAGCGAGGAGTGGCGCAGATGTTTCGAGACAGTGACTGTTTAACGAAGAGACGCAGAATTTTCGAACGCCTCTTGAAAGGCCTCCGCCTCGTATTGGCAACTTTAAGGCGATGCCATTGAAGCTGAAATTTGGTATACCTCTTTCCACTTCATGTTCTCCTGATACATTGGCCCAAATTTGGCGAAAATTTTCAGAATGCACAAAATTGGGCTTTGTAACAGGAGAACATGCCGTCGAAAGACATGGCACAATGTAACGTCACCGGAGAGCAAATCAAAGAGCGAGAAGTGGCGCAGATGTTTCGAGACAGTGACTGTTTAACGAAGAGACGCAGAATTTTCGAACGCCTCTTGAAAGGCCTGCGCCTCTTATTTGCAACTTTAAGGCGATGCCTTTGAAGCTGAAATTTAGTATACCTCTTTCCACTTCATGTTCTCCTAATATATTGGCCATAATCTGGTGAATATTTTCGGAATGCACAAAATTGCACTTTGCAACAGTAGAACATGCCGTCGAAAGAGATGGCACAAAGTAACGTCTCCGGAGAGCAAATCAAAGAGCGAGAAGTGGCGCAGATGTTTCGAGACAGTGACTGTTTAACGAAGAGACTCAGAATTTTCGAACGCCTCTTGAAATGCCTGCGCCTCTTATTTCCAACTTTAAGGCGATGCCTTTGAAGCTGAAATTTAGTTTACCTCTTACCACTTCATGTTCTCATGATATATTGGCCAAAATCAGGCGAAAATTTCGAGAATGCACAAATGTGGACTTTTTAACAGGAGAACATGCCGTCGAAAGTGATGGCACAAAGTAACGTCTCCGGAGAGCAAATCAAAGAGCGAGGAGTGGCACAGATATTTCGGGACAGTGATTGTTTAACGAAGAGACACAGTATTTTCGAACGCCTCTTGAAAGGCCTCCGCCTCTTATTTCCAACTTTAAGGCGATGCCTTTGAAGCTGAAATTTAGTGCACCTCTTTCCACTGCATGTTCTCCTGATACATTGGGCAAAATTTGGCGAAAATTTTCAGAATGCCCAAAATTGGGCTGTGTAACAGGAGAACATGCCGTCGAAAGAGATGGCCCAAAGTAACGTCTCCCAGGAGCAAATCAAAGAGCGAGAAGTTGCGCAGATGTTTCGAGATTGCGACTGGTTAACGAAGAGACGCAGAATTTTCGAACACATCTTGAAAGGCCTGCGCCTCTTATTGGCAACTTTAAGGTGATGCATTTGAAGCTGAAATTTAGTATACCTCTTTCCACTTCATGTTCTCATGATACATTGGACAAAATCTGGCGAAAATTTTCTAAACGCACAAAATTGCGCTTTGTAACAGGAGAATATGCCGTCGAAAGAGATGGCAAAAAGTAACGTCTCCGGAGAGCAAATCAATCAGCGAGAAGTGGCGTAGATGTTTCAAGACAGTGACTGTTTAACGAAGAGACGCAGAATTTTGGAACGCCTCTTGAAAGGCCTGCGCCTCTTATTAGCAACTTTAAGGCGATGCCTTTGAAGCTGAAATTTAGTGTACCTCTTTCCACTGCATGTTCTCCTGATACATTGGCCAAAATTTGGCGAAAATTTTCAGAATGCCCAAAATTGGGCTGTGTAACAGGAGAACATGCCGTCGAAAGGGATGGCACAAAGTAACGTATCCGGAGAGCAAATCAGTGAGCGAGAAGTGGGGCAGAAGTTTCGAGACAGTGACGGTTTAACGAAGAGACGCAGAATTTTGGAACGCCTCTTGAAAGGAATGCGCCTCATATTAGCAACTTTAAAGCGATGCCTTTGAAGCTGAAATTTAGTGTACCTCTTTCCACTTCATGTTCTCCTGATACATTGGCCAAAATTTGGCGAAAATTTTCAGAATGCACAAAATTGGGCTTTGTAACAGGAGAACATGCCGTCGAAAGGGATGGCACAAAGTAACGTCTCCGGAGAGCAAATCAGTGAGCGAGAAGTGGGGCAGAAGTTTCGAGACAGTGACTGTTTAACGAAGAGACGCAGAATTTTCGAACGCCTCTTGAAAGGAATGCGCCTCATATTAGCAACTTTAAAGCGATGCCTTTGAAGCTGAAATTTAGTGTACCTCTTTCCACTTCATGTTCTCCTGATACATTGGCCAAAATTTGGCGAAAATTTTCAGAATGCACAAAATTGGGCTTTGTAACAGGAGAACATGCCGTCGAAAGGGATGGCACAAAGTAACGTCTCCGGAGAGCAAATCAGTGAGCGAGAAGTGGGGCAGAAGTTTCGAGACAGTGACTGTTTAACGAAGAGACGCAGAATTTTCGAACGCCTCTTGAAAGGAATGCGCCTCATATTAGCAACTTTAAAGCGATGCCTTTGAAGCTGAAATTTAGTGTACCTCTTTCCACTTCATATTCTCCTGATACAATGGCCAAAATCTGGCGAATATTTTCAGAATGCACAAAATTGCGCATTGTAACAGGAGATCATGCCGTTGAAAGAGATGGCACAAGTAACGTCTCCGGAGAGCAAATCGAAGAGCGAAGAGTGGCGCAGATGTTTCGAGACAGTGACTGTTTAACGAAGAGACGCAGAATTTTCGAACGCCTCTTGAAAGGCCTCCGCCTCTTATTTCCAACTTTAAGGCGATGCCTTTGAAGCTGAAATTTAGTGTACCTCTTTCCACTGCATGTTCTCCTGATACATTGGCCAAAATTTGGCGAAAATTTTCAGAATGCCCAAAATTGGGCTGTGTAACAGGAGAACATGACGTCGAAAGAGATGGCCCAAAGTAACGTCTCCCAGGAGCAAATCAATCAGCGAGAAGTGGCGTAGATGTTTCGAGACAGTGACTGTCTAATGAAGAGACGCAGAATTTTCGAACACCTCTTGAAAGGCCTGCGCCTCTTATTGGCAACTTTAAGGCGAGGCATTTGAACCTGAAATTTAGTATACCTATTTCCACTTCATGTTCTCATGATATATTGGCCAAAATCTGGCGAATATTTTCAGAATGCACAAAATTGCGCTTTGTAACAGGAGATCATGCCGTTGAAAGAGATGGCACAAGTAACGTCTCCGGAGAGCAAATCAATCAGCGAGAAGTGGCGTAGATGTTTCGAGACAGTGACTGTCTAATGAAGAGACGCAGAATTTTCGAACGCCTCTTGAAAGGCCTCCGCCTCTTATTTCCAACTTTAAGGCGATGCCTTTGAAGCTGAAATTTAGTGTACCTCTTTCCACTGCATGTTCTCCTGATACATTGGCCAAAATTTGGCGAAAATTTTCAGAATGCCCAAAATTGGGCTGTGTAACAGGAGAACATGCCGTCGAAAGAGATGGCCCAAAGTAACGTCTCCCAGGAGCAAATCAAAGAGCGAGGAGTTGCGCAGATGTTTCGAGATTGCGACTGGTTAACGAAGAGACGCAGAATTTTCGAACACATCTTGAAAGGCCTGCGCCTCTTATTGGCAACTTTAAGGTGATGCATTTGAAGCTGAAATTTAGTATACCTCTTTCCACTTCATGTTCTCATGATACATTGGACAAAATCTGGCGAAAATTTTCTAAACGCACAAAATTGCGCTTTGTAACAGGAGAATGTGCCGTCGAAAGAGTTGGCACAAAGTAACGTCTCCGGAGAGCAAATCAATGAGCGAGAAGTGGCGCATGTGTTTCGAGACAGTGACTGTTTAACGAAGAGACGCAGAATTTTCGAACACCTCTTGAAAGGAATGCGCCTCATATTAGCAACTTTAAAGCGATGCCTTTGAAGCTGAAATTTAGTGTACCTCTTTCCACTTCATGTTCTCCTGATACATTGGCCAAAATTTGGCGAAAATTTTCAGAATGCCCAAAATTGGGCTGTGTAACAGGAGAACATGCCGTCGAAAGAGATGGCCCAAAGTAACGTCTCCCAGGAGCAAATCAAAGAGCGAGAAGTTGCGCAGATGTTTCGAGATTGCGACTGGTTAACGAAGAGACGCAGAATTTTCGAACACATCTTGAAAGGCCTGCGCCTCTTATTGGCAACTTTAAGGCGATGCCATTGAAGCTGAAATTTGGTATACCTCTTTCCACTTCATGTTCTCCTGATACATTGGCCCAAATTTGGCGAAAATTTTCAGAATGCACAAAATTGGGCTTTGTAACAGGAGAACATGCCGTCGAAAGGGATGGCACAAAGTAACGTCTCCGGAGAGCAAATCAGTGAGCGAGAAGTGGGGCAGAAGTTTCGAGACAGTGACTGTTTAACGAAGAGACGCAGAATTTTCGAACGCCTCTTGAAAGGAATGCGCCTCATATTAGCAACTTTAAAGCGATGCCATTGAAGCTGAAATTTAGTGTACCTCTTTCCACTTCATGTTCTCCTGATACATTGGCCACAATTTGGCGAAAATTTTCAGAATGCACAAAATTGTGCTTTGTAACAGGAGAACATGCCGTCGAAAGGGATGGCACAAAGTAACGTCTCCGGAGAGCAAATCAGTGAGCGAGAAGTGGGGCAGAAGTTTCGAGACAGTGACTGTTTAACGAAGAGACGCAGAATTTTGGAACGCCTCTTGAAAGGCCTGCGCCTCTTATTAGCAACTTTAAGGCGATGCCTTTGAAGCTGAAATTTAGTGTACCTCTTTCCACTGCATGTTCTCCTGATACATTGGCCAAAATTTGGCGAAAATTTTCAGAATGCCCAAAATTGGGCTGTGTAACAGGAGAACATGCCGTCGAAAGGGATGGCACAAAGTAACGTATCCGGAGAGCAAATCAGTGAGCGAGAAGTGGGGCAGAAGTTTCGAGACAGTGACTGTTTAACGAAGAGACGCAGAATTTTGGAACGCCTCTTGAAAGGCCTGCGCCTCTTATTAGCAACTTTAAGGCGATGCCTTTGAAGCTGAAATTTAGTGTACCTCTTTCCACTGCATGTTCTCCTGATACATTGGCCAAAATTTGGCGAAAATTTTCAGAATGCCCAAAATTGGGCTGTGTAACAGGAGAACATGCCGTCGAAAGGGATGGCACAAAGTAACGTATCCGGAGAGCAAATCAGTGAGCGAGAAGTGGGGCAGAAGTTTCGAGACAGTGACTGTTTAACGAAGAGACGCAGAATTTTCGAATGCCTCTTGAAAGGAATGCGCCTCATATTAGCAACTTTAAAGCGATGCCTTTGAAGCTGAAATTTAGTGTACCTCTTTCCACTTCATGTTCTCCTGATACATTGGCCAAAATTTGGCGAAAATTTTCAGAATGCACGAAATTGGGCTTTGTAACAGGAGAACATGCCGTCGAAAGGGATGGCACAAAGTAACGTCTCCGGAGAGCAAATCAGTGAGCGAGAAGTGGGGCAGAAGTTTCGAGACAGTGACTGTTTAACGAAGAGACGCAGAATTTTCGAACGCCTCTTGAAAGGAATGCGCCTCATATTAGCAACTTTAAAGCGATGCCTTTGAAGCTGAAATTTAGTGTACCTCTTTCCACTTCATGTTCTCCTCATACATTGGCCAAAATTTGGCCGAAATTTTCTAAACGCACAAAATTGCGCTTTGTAACAGGAGAACATGCCGTCGAAAGGGATGGCACAAGTAACGTCTCCGGAGAGCAAATCGAAGAGCGAGGAGTGGCGCAGATGTTTCGAGACAGTGACTGTTTAACGAAGAGACGCAGAATTTTCGAACGCCTCTTGAAAGGCCTCCGCCTCGTATTGGCAACTTTAAGGCGATGCCATTGAAGCTGAAATTTGGTATACCTCTTTCCACTTCATGTTCTCCTGATACATTGGCCCAAATTTGGCGAAAATTTTCAGAATGCACAAAATTGGGCTTTGTAACAGGAGAACATGCCGTCGAAAGACATGGCACAATGTAACGTCACCGGAGAGCAAATCAAAGAGCGAGAAGTGGCGCAGATGTTTCGAGACAGTGACTGTTTAACGAAGAGACGCAGAATTTTCGAACGCCTCTTGAAAGGCCTGCGCCTCTTATTTGCAACTTTAAGGCGATGCCTTTGAAGCTGAAATTTAGTATACCTCTTTCCACTTCATGTTCTCCTAATATATTGGCCATAATCTGGTGAATATTTTCGGAATGCACAAAATTGCACTTTGCAACAGTAGAACATGCCGTCGAAAGAGATGGCACAAAGTAACGTCTCCGGAGAGCAAATCAAAGAGCGAGAAGTGGCGCAGATGTTTCGAGACAGTGACTGTTTAACGAAGAGACTCAGAATTTTCGAACGCCTCTTGAAATGCCTGCGCCTCTTATTTCCAACTTTAAGGCGATGCCTTTGAAGCTGAAATTTAGTTTACCTCTTACCACTTCATGTTCTCATGATATATTGGCCAAAATCAGGCGAAAATTTCGAGAATGCACAAATGTGGACTTTTTAACAGGAGAACATGCCGTCGAAAGTGATGGCACAAAGTAACGTCTCCGGAGAGCAAATCAAAGAGCGAGGAGTGGCACAGATATTTCGGGACAGTGATTGTTTAACGAAGAGACACAGTATTTTCGAACGCCTCTTGAAAGGCCTCCGCCTCTTATTTCCAACTTTAAGGCGATGCCTTTGAAGCTGAAATTTAGTGTACCTCTTTCCACTGCATGTTCTCCTGATACATTGGGCAAAATTTGGCGAAAATTTTCAGAATGCCCAAAATTGGGCTGTGTAACAGGAGAACATGCCGTCGAAAGAGATGGCCCAAAGTAACGTCTCCCAGGAGCAAATCAAAGAGCGAGAAGTTGCGCAGATGTTTCGAGATTGCGACTGGTTAACGAAGAGACGCAGAATTTTCGAACACATCTTGAAAGGCCTGCGCCTCTTATTGGCAACTTTAAGGTGATGCATTTGAAGCTGAAATTTAGTATACCTCTTTCCACTTCATGTTCTCATGATACATTGGACAAAATCTGGCGAAAATTTTCTAAACGCACAAAATTGCGCTTTGTAACAGGAGAATATGCCGTCGAAAGAGATGGCAAAAAGTAACGTCTCCGGAGAGCAAATCAATCAGCGAGAAGTGGCGTAGATGTTTCAAGACAGTGACTGTTTAACGAAGAGACGCAGAATTTTGGAACGCCTCTTGAAAGGCCTGCGCCTCTTATTAGCAACTTTAAGGCGATGCCTTTGAAGCTGAAATTTAGTGTACCTCTTTCCACTGCATGTTCTCCTGATACATTGGCCAAAATTTGGCGAAAATTTTCAGAATGCCCAAAATTGGGCTGTGTAACAGGAGAACATGCCGTCGAAAGGGATGGCACAAAGTAACGTATCCGGAGAGCAAATCAGTGAGCGAGAAGTGGGGCAGAAGTTTCGAGACAGTGACGGTTTAACGAAGAGACGCAGAATTTTGGAACGCCTCTTGAAAGGCCTGCGCCTCTTATTAGCAACTTTAAGGCGATGCCTTTGAAGCTGAAATTTAGTGTACCTCTTTCCACTGCATGTTCTCCTGATACATTGGCCAAAATTTGGCGAAAATTTTCAGAATGCCCAAAATTGGGCTGTGTAACAGGAGAACATGCCGTCGAAAGAGATGGCCCAAAGCAACGTCTCCCAGGAGCAAATCAAAGAGCGAGAAGTTGCGCAGATGTTTCGAGATTGCGACTGGTTATCGAAGAGACGCAGAATTTTCGAACACATCTTGAAAGGCCTGCGCCTCTTATTGGCAACTTTAAGGCGATGCCTTTGAAGCTGAAATTTAGTGTACCTCTTTCCACTGCATGTTCTCCTGATACATTGGCCAAAATTTGGCGAAAATTTTCAGAATGCCCAAAATTGGGCTGTGTAACAGGAGAACATGACGTCGAAAGAGATGGCCCAAAGTAACGTCTCCCAGGAGCAAATCAAAGAGCGAGAAGTTGCGCAGATGTTTCGAGATTGCGACTGGTTAACGAAGAGACGCAGAATTTTCGAACACATCTTGAAAGGCCTGCGCCTCTTATTGGCAACTTTAAAGTGATGCATTTGAAGCTGAAATTTAGTATACCTCTTTCCACTTCATGTTCTCATGATACATTGGACAAAATCTGGCGAAAATTTTCTAAACGCACAAAATTGCGCTTTGTAACAGGAGAATATGCCGTCGAAAGAGATGGCAAAAAGTAACGTCTCCGGAGAGCAAATCAATCAGCGAGAAGTGGCGTAGATGTTTCGAGACAGTGACTGTCTAATGAAGAGACGCAGAATTTTCGAACACCTCTTGAAAGGCCTGCGCCTCTTATTGGCAACTTTAAGGCGAGGCATTTGAACCTGAAATTTAGTATACCTATTTCCACTTCATGTTCTCATGATATATTGGCCAAAATCTGGCGAATATTTTCAGAATGCACAAAATTGCGCTTTGTAACAGGAGATCATGCCGTTGAAAGAGATGGCACAAGTAACGTCTCCGGAGAGCAAATCAATCAGCGAGAAGTGGCGTAGATGTTTCGAGACAGTGACTGTCTAATGAAGAGACGCAGAATTTTTGAACGCCTCTTGAAAGGCCTCCGCCTCTTATTTCCAACTTTAAGGCGATGCCTTTGAAGCTGAAATTTAGTGTACCTCTTTCCACTGCATGTTCTCCTGATACATTGGCCAAAATTTGGCGAAAATTTTCAGAATGCCCAAAATTGGGCTGTGTAACAGGAGAACATGCCGTCGAAAGAGATGGCCCAAAGTAACGTCTCCCAGGAGCAAATCAAAGAGCGAGGAGTTGCGCAGATGTTTCGAGATTGCGACTGGTTAACGAAGAGACGCAGAATTTTCGAACACATCTTGAAAGGCCTGCGCCTCTTATTGGCAACTTTAAGGTGATGCATTTGAAGCTGAAATTTAGTATACCTCTTTCCACTTCATGTTCTCCTGATACATTGGCCAAAATTTGGCGAAAATTTTCAGAACGCACAAAATTGGGCTTTGTAACAGGAGAACATGCCGTCGAAAGGGATGGCACAAAGTAACGTCTCCGGAGAGCAAATCAGTGAGCGAGAAGTGGGGCAGAAGTTTCGAGACAGTGACTGTTTAACGAAGAGACGCAGAATTTTCGAACGCCTCTTGAAAGGAATGCGCCTCATATTAGCAACTTTAAAGCGATGCCTTTGAAGCTGAAATTTAGTGTACCTCTTTCCACTTCATATTCTCCTGATACATTGGCCAAAATCTGGCGAATATTTTCAGAATGCACAAAACTGCGCTTTGTAACAGGAGATCATGCCGTTGAAAGAGATGGCACAAGTAACGTCTCCGGAGAGCAAATCGAAGAGCGAAGAGTGGCGCAGATGTTTCGAGACAGTGACTGTTTAACGAAGAGACGCAGAATTTTCGAACGCCTCTTGAAAGGCCTCCGCCTCTTATTTCCAACTTTAAGGCGATGCCTTTGAAGCTGAAATTTAGTGTACCTCTTTCCACTGCATGTTCTCCTGATACATTGGCCAAAATTTGGCGAAAATTTTCAGAATGCCCAAAATTGGGCTGTGTAACAGGAGAACATGCCGTCGAAAGAGATGGCCCAAAGTAACGTCTCCCAGGAGCAAATCAAAGAGCGAGAAGTGGGGCAGAGGTTTCGAGACAGTGACTGTTTAACGAAGAGACGCAGAATTTTCGAACGCCTCTTGAAAGGAATGCGCCTCATATTAGCAACTTTAAAGCGATGCCTTTGAAGCTGAAATTTAGTGTACCTCTTTCCACTTCATGTTCTCCTGATATACTGGCCAAAATCTGGAGAAAATTTTCAGAATGCACAAAATTGCGCTTTGTAAGAGGAGATCATGCCGTTGAAAGAGTTGGCACAAAGTAACGTCTCCGGAGAGCAAATCAATGAGCGAGAAGTGGCGCATGTGTTTCGAGACAGTGACTGTTTAACGAAGAGACGCAGAATTTTCGAACGCCTCTTGAAAGGCCTCCGCTTCTTATTTCCAACTTTAAGGCGATGCCTTTGAAGCTGAAATTTAGTGTACCTCTTTCCACTGCATGTTCTCCTGATACATTGGCCAAAATTTGGCGAAAATTTTCAGAATGCCCAAAATTGGGCTGTGTAACAGGAGAACATGCCGTCGAAAGAGATGGCCCAAAGTAACGTCTCCCAGGAGCAAATCAAAGAGCGAGAAGTTGCGCAGATGTTTCGAGATTGCGACTGGTTAACGAAGAGACGCAGAATTTTCGAACACATCTTGAAAGGCCTGCGCCTCTTATTGGCAACTTTAAGGCGATGCCATTGAAGCTGAAATTTGGTATACCTCTTTCCACTTCATGTTTTCCTGATACATTGGCCACAATTTGGCGAAAATTTTCAGAATGCACAAAATTGGGCTTTGTAACAGGAGAACATGCCGTCGAAAGGGATGGCACAAAGTAACGTCTCCGGAGAGCAAATCAGTGAGCGAGAAGTGGGGCAGAAGTTTCGAGACAGTGACTGTTTAACGAAGAGACGCAGAATTTTCGAACGCTTCTTGAAAGGAATACGCCTCATATTAGCAACTTTAAAGCGATGCCTTTGAAGCTGAAATTTAGTGTACCTCTTTCCACTTCATATTCTCCTGATACATTGGCCAAAATCTGGCGAATATTTTCAGAATGCACAAAATTGCGCTTTGTAACAGGAGATCATGCCGTTGAAAGAGATGGCACAAGTAACGTCTCCGGAGAGCAAATCGAAGAGCGAAGAGTGGCGCAGATGTTTCGAGACAGTGACTGTTTAACGAAGAGACGCAGAATTTTCGAACGCCTCTTGAAAGGCCTGCGCCTCTTATTAGCAACTTTAAGGCGATGCCTTTGAAGCTGAAATTTAGTGTACCTCTTTCCACTGCATGTTCTCCTGATACATTGGCCAAAATTTGGCGAAAATTTTCAGAATGCCCAAAATTGGGCTGTGTAACAGGAGAACATGCCGTCGAAAGGGATGGCACAAAGTAACGTATCCGGAGAGCAAATCAGTGAGCGAGAAGTGGGGCAGAAGTTTCGAGACAGTGACTGTTTAACGAAGAGACGCAGAATTTTGGAACGCCTCTTGAAAGGCCTGCGCCTCTTATTAGCAACTTTAAGGCGATGCCTTTGAAGCTGAAATTTAGTGTACCTCTTTCCACTGCATGTTCTCCTGATACATTGGCCAAAATTTGGCGAAAATTTTCAGAATGCCCAAAATTGGGCTGTGTAACAGGAGAACATGCCGTCGAAAGGGATGGCACAAAGTAACGTATCCGGAGAGCAAATCAGTGAGCGAGAAGTGGGGCAGAAGTTTCGAGACAGTGACTGTTTAACGAAGAGACGCAGAATTTTCGAATGCCTCTTGAAAGGAATGCGCCTCATATTAGCAACTTTAAAGCGATGCCTTTGAAGCTGAAATTTAGTGTACCTCTTTCCACTTCATGTTCTCCTGATACATTGGCCAAAATTTGGCGAAAATTTTCAGAATGCACAAAATTGGGCTTTGTAACAGGAGAACATGCCGTCGAAAGGGATGGCACAAAGTAACGTCTCCGGAGAGCAAATCAGTGAGCGAGAAGTGGGGCTGAAGTTTCGAGACAGTGACTGTTTAACGAAGAGACGCAGAACTTTCGAACGCCTCTTGAAAGGAATGCGCCTCATATTAGCAACTTTAAAGCGATGCCTTTGAAGCTGAAATTTAGTGTACCTCTTTCCACTTCATGTTCTCCTCATACATTGGCCAAAATTTGGCCGAAATTTTCTAAACGCACAAAATTGCGCTTTGTAACAGGAGAACATGCCGTCGAAAGGGATGGCACAAGTAACGTCTCCGGAGAGCAAATCGAAGAGCGAGGAGTGGCGCAGATGTTTCGAGACAGTGACTGTTTAACGAAGAGACGCAGAATTTTCGAACGCCTCTTGAAAGGCCTCCGCCTCGTATTGGCAACTTTAAGGCGATGCCATTGAAGCTGAAATTTGGTATACCTCTTTCCACTTCATGTTCTCCTGATACATTGGCCCAAATTTGGCGAAAATTTTCAGAATGCACAAAATTGGGCTTTGTAACAGGAGAACATGCCGTCGAAAGACATGGCACAATGTAACGTCACCGGAGAGCAAATCAAAGAGCGAGAAGTGGCGCAGATGTTTCGAGACAGTGACTGTTTAACGAAGAGACGCAGAATTTTCGAACGCCTCTTGAAAGGCCTGCGCCTCTTATTTGCAACTTTAAGGCGATGCCTTTGAAGCTGAAATTTAGTATACCTCTTTCCACTTCATATTCTCCTGATACATTGGCCAAAATCTGGCGAATATTTTCAGAATGCACAAAATTGGGCTTTGTAACAGGAGAACATGCTGTCGAAAGAGATGGCACAAAGTAACGTCTCCGGAGAACAAATCAAAGAGCGAGGAGTGGCACAGATATTTCGGGACAGTGATTGTTTAACGAAGAGACACAGTATTTTCGAACGCCTCTTGAAAGGCCTCCGCCTCTTATTTGCAACTTTAAGGCGATGCCTTTGAAGCTGAAATTTAGTATACCTCTTTCCACTTCATGCTCTCCTGATATATTGGCCAAAATTTGGCGAAAATTTTCAGAATGCACAAAATTGGGCTTTGTAACAGGAGAACATGCTGTCGAAAGAGATGGCACAAAGTAACGTCTCCGGAGAACAAATCAAAGAGCGAGAAGTGGCGCAGATGTTTCGAGACAGTGACTATTTAACGAAGAGACGCAGAATTTTCGAACGCCTCTTGAAAGGCCTGCGCCTCTTATTTCCAACTTTAAGGCGATGCCTTTGAAGCTGAAATTTAGTATACCTCTTTCCACTTTATGTTCTCCTAATATATTGGCCATAATCTGGTGAATATTTTCAGAATGCACAAAATTGCACTTTGCAACAGTAGAACATGCCGTCGAAAGAGATGGCACAAAGTAACGTCTCCGGAGAGCAAATCAAAGAGCGAGAAGTGGCGCAGATGTTTCGAGACAGTGACTGTTTAATGAAGAGACTCAGAATTTTCGAACGCCTCTTGAAATGCCTGCGCCTCTTATTTCCAACTTTAAGGCGATGCCATTGAAGCTGAAATTTAGTTTACCTCTTACCACTTCATGTTCTCATGATATATTGGCCAAAATCAGGCGAAAATTTCGAGAATGCACAAATGTGGACTTTTTCACAGGAGAACATGCCGTCGAAAGTGATGGCACAAAGTAACGTCTCCGGAGAGCAAATCAAAGAGCGAGGAGTGGCACAGATATTTCGGGACAGTGATTGTTTAACGAAGAGACGCAGTATTTTCGAACGCCTCTTGAAAGGCCTCCGCCTCTTATTTGCAACTTTAAGGCGATGCCTTTGAAGCTGAAATTTAGTATACCTCTTTCCACTTCATGCTCTCCTGATATATTGGCCAAAATTTGGCGAAAATTTTCAGAATGCACAAAATTGGGTTTTGTAACAGGAGAACATGCTGTCGAAAGAGATGGCACAAAGTAACGTCTCCGCAGAACAAATCAAAGAGCGAGAAGTGGCGCAGATGTTTCGAGACAGTGACTATTTAACGAAGAGACGCAGAATTTTCGAACGCCTCTTGAAAGGCCTGCGCCTCTTATTTCCAACTTTAAGGCGATGCCTTTGAAGCTGAAATTTAGTGTACCTCTTTCCACTGCATGTTCTCCTGATACATTGGGCAAAATTTGGCGAAAATTTTCAGAATGCCCAAAATTGGGCTGTGTAACAGGAGAACATGCCGTCGAAAGAGATGGCCCAAAGTAACGTCTCCCAGGAGCAAATCAAAGAGCGAGAAGTTGCGCAGATGTTTCGAGATTGCGACTGGTTAACGAAGAGACGCAGAATTTTCGAACACATCTTGAAAGGCCTGCGCCTCTTATTGGCAACTTTAAGGTGATGCATTTGAAGCTGAAATTTAGTATACCTCTTTCCACTTCATGTTCTCATGATACATTGGACAAAATCTGGCGAAAATTTTCTAAACGCACAAAATTGCGCTTTGTAACAGGAGAATATGCCGTCGAAAGAGATGGCAAAAAGTAACGTCTCCGGAGAGCAAATCAATCAGCGAGAAGTGGCGTAGATGTTTCAAGACTGTGACTGTTTAACGAAGAGACGCAGAATTTTGGAACGCCTCTTGAAAGGCCTGCGCCTCTTATTAGCAACTTTAAGGCGATGCCTTTGAAGCTGAAATTTAGTGTACCTCTTTCCACTGCATGTTCTCCTGATACATTGGCCAAAATTTGGCGAAAATTTTCAGAATGCCCAAAATTGGGCTGTGTAACAGGAGAACATGCCGTCGAAAGGGATGGCACAAAGTAACGTATCCGGAGAGCAAATCAGTGAGCGAGAAGTGGGGCAGAAGTTTCGAGACAGTGACTGTTTAACGAAGAGACGCAGAATTTTGGAACGCCTCTTGAAAGGCCTGCGCCTCTTATTAGCAACTTTAAGGCGATGCCTTTGAAGCTGAAATTTAGTGTACCTCTTTCCACTGCATGTTCTCCTGATACATTGGCCAAAATTTGGCGAAAATTTTCAGAATGCCCAAAATTGGCTGTGTAACAGGAGAACATGCCGTCGAAAGAGATGGCCCAAAGCAACGTCTCCCAGGAGCAAATCAAAGAGCGAGAAGTTGCGCAGATGTTTCGAGATTGCGACTGGTTAACGAAGAGACGCAGAATTTTCGAACACATCTTGAAAGGCCTGCGCCTCTTATTGGCAATTTTAAGGTGATGCATTTGAAGCTGAAATTTAGTATACCTCTTTCCACTTCATGTTCTCATGATACATTGGACAAAATCTGGCGAAAATTTTCTAAACGCACAAAATTGCGCTTTGTAACAGGAGAATATGCCGTCGAAAGAGATGGCAAAAAGTAACGTCTCCGGAGAGCAAATCAATCAGCGAGAAGTGGCGCAGATGTTTCCGAGACAGTGACTGTTTAACGAAGAGACGCAGAATTTTCGAACGCCTCTTGAAAGGCCTCCGCCTCGTATTGGCAACTTTAAGGCGATGCCATTGAAGCTGAAGTTTGGTATACCTCTTTCCACTTCATGTTCTCCTGATACATTGGCCAAAATTTGGCCAAAATTTTCAGAATGCACAAAATTGGGCTTTGTAACAGGAGAACATGCCGTCGAAAGACATGGCACAATGTAACGTCACCGGAGAGCAAATCAAAGAGCGAGAAGTGGCACAGATATTTCGGGACAGTGATTGTTTAACGAAGAGACACAGTATTTTCGAACGCCTCTTGAAAGGCCTGCGCCTCTTATTTCCAACTTTAAGGCGATGCCTTTGAAGCTGAAATTTAGTTTACCTCTTACCACTTCATGTTCTCATGATATATTGGCCAAAATCAGGCGAAAATTTCGAGAATGCACAAATGTGGACTTTTTAACAGGAGAACATGCCGTCGAAAGTGATGGCACAAAGTAACGTCTCCGGAGAGCAAATCAAAGAGCGAGGAGTGGCACAGATATTTCGGGACAGTGATTGTTTAACGAAGAGACACAGTATTTTCGAACGCCTCTTGAAAGGCCTCTGCCTCTTATTTGCAACTTTAAGGCGATGCCTTTGAAGCTGAAATTTAGTATACCTCTTTCCACTTCATGCTCTCCTGATATATTGGCCAAAATTTGGCGAAAATTTTCAGAATGCACAAAATTGGGCTTTGTAACAGGAGAACATGCTGTCGAAAGAGATGGCACAAAGTAACGTCTCCGGAGAACAAATCAAAGAGCGAGAAGTGGCGCAGATGTTTCGAGACAGTGACTATTTAACGAAGAGACGCAGAATTTTCGAACGCCTCTTGAAAGGCCTGCGCCTCTTATTTCGAACTTTAAGGCGATGCCTTTGAAGCTGAAATTTAGTATACCTCTTTCCACTTTATGTTCTCCTAATATATTGGCCATAATCTGGTGAATATTTTCAGAATGCACAAAATTGCACTTTGCAACAGTAGAACATGCCGTCGAAAGAGATGGCACAAAGTAACGTCTCCGGAGAGCAAATCAAAGAGCGAGAAGTGGCGTAGATGTTTCGAGACAGTGACTGTTTAACGAAGAGACGCAGAATTTTGGAACGCCTCTTGAAAGGCCTGCGCCTCTTATTAGCAACTTTAAAGCGATGCCTTTGAAGCTGAAATTTAGTGTACCTCTTTCCACTTCATGTTCTCCTGATACATTGGCCAAAATTTGGCGAAAATTTTCAGAATGCACAAAATTGGGCTTTGTAACAGGAGAACATGCCGTCGAAAGGGATGGCACAAAGTAACGTCTCCGGAGAGCAAATCAGTGAGCGAGAAGTGGGGCAGAAGTTTCGAGACAGTGACTGTTTAACGAAGAGACGCAGAATTTTCGAACGCCTCTTGAAAGGAATGCGCCTCATATTAGCAACTTTAAAGCGATGCCTTTGAAGCTGAAATTTAGTGTACCTCTTTCCACTTCATGTTCTCCTCATACATTGGCCAAAATTTGGCCAAAATTTTCTAAACGCACAAAATTGCGCTTTGTAACAGGAGAACATGCCGTCGAAAGGGATGGCACAAGTAACGTCTCCGGAGAGCAAATCGAAGAGCGAGGAGTGGCGCAGATGTTTCGAGACAGTGACTGTTTAACGAAGAGACGCAGAATTTTCGAACGCCTCTTGAAAGGCCTCCGCCTCGTATTGGCAACTTTAAGGCGATGCCATTGAAGCTGAAGTTTGGTATACCTCTTTCCACTTCATGTTCTCCTGATACATTGGCCAAAATTTGGCCAAAATTTTCAGAATGCACAAAATTGGGCTTTGTAACAGGAGAACATGCCGTCGAAAGACATGGCACAATGTAACGTCACCGGAGAGCAAATCAAAGAGCGAGAAGTGGCGCAGATGTTTCGAGACAGTGACTGTTTAACGAAGAGACGCAGAATTTTCGAACGCCTCTTGAAAGGCCTGCGCCTCTTATTTGCAACTTTAAGGCGATGCCTTTGAAGCTGAAATTTAGTATACCTCTTTCCACTTCATGTTCTCCTAATATATTGGCCATAATCTGGTGAATATTTTCGGAATGCACAAAATTGCACTTTGCAACAGTAGAACATGCCGTCGAAAGAGATGGCACAAAGTAACGTCTCCGGAGAGCAAATCAAAGAGCGAGAAGTGGCGCAGATGTTTCGAGACAGTGACTGTTTAATGAAGAGACTCAGAATTTTCGAACGCCTCTTGAAATGCCTGCGCCTCTTATTTCCAACTTTAAGGCGATGCCTTTGAAGCTGAAATTTAGTTTACCTCTTACCACTTCATGTTCTCATGATATATTGGCCAAAATCAGGCGAAAATTTCGAGAATGCACAAATGTGGACTTTTTAACAGGAGAACATGCCGTCGAAAGTGATGGCACAAAGTAACGTCTCCGGAGAGCAAATCAAAGAGCGAGGAGTGGCACAGATATTCGGGACAGTGATTGTTTAACGAAGAGACACAGTATTTTCGAACGCCTCTTGAAAGGTCTCCGCCTCTTATTTGCAACTTTAAGGCGATGCCTTTGAAGCTGAAATTTAGTATACCTCTTTCCACTTCATGCTCTCCTGATATATTGGCCAAAATTTGGCGAAAATTTTCAGAATGCACAAAATTGGGCTTTGTAACAGGAGAACATGCTGTCGAAAGAGATGGCACAAAGTAACGTCTCCGGAGAACAAATCAAAGAGCGAGAAGTGGCGCAGATGTTTCGAGACAGTGACTATTTAACGAAGAGACGCAGAATTTTCGAACGCCTCTTGAAAGGCCTGCGCCTCTTATTTCCAACTTTAAGGCGATGCCTTTGAAGCTGAAATTTAGTATACCTCTTTCCACTTTATGTTCTCCTAATATATTGGCCATAATCTGGTGAATATTTTCAGAATGCACAAAATTGCACTTTGCAACAGTAGAACATGCCGTCGAAAGAGATGGCACAAAGTAACGTCTCCGGAGAGCAAATCAAAGAGCGAGAAGTGGCGCAGATGTTTCGAGACAGTGACTGTTTAATGAAGAGACTCAGAATTTTCGAACGCCTCTTGAAATGCCTGCGCCTCTTATTTCCAACTTTAAGGCGATGCCTTTGAAGCTGAAATTTAGTTTACCTCTTACCACTTCATGTTCTCATGATATATTGGCCAAAATCAGGCGAAAATTTCGAGAATGCACAAATGTGGACTTTTTAACAGGAGAACATGCCGTCGAAAGTGATGGCACAAAGTAACGTCTCCGGAGAGCAAATCAAAGAGCGAGGAGTGGCACAGATATTTCGGGACAGTGATTGTTTAACGAAGAGACGCAGAATTTTCGAACACATCTTGAAAGGCCTGCGCCTATTATTGGCAACTTTAAGGTGATGCATTTGAAGCTGAAATTTAGTATACCTCTTTCCACTTCATGTTCTCATGATACATTGGACAAAATCTGGCGAAAATTTTCTAAACGCACAAAATTGCGCTTTGTAACAGGAGAATATGCCGTCGAAAGAGATGGCAAAAAGTAACGTCTCCGGAGAGCAAATCAATCAGCGAGAAGTGGCGTAGATGTTTCGAGACAGTGACTGTTTAACGAAGAGACGCAGAATTTTGGAACGCCTCTTGAAAGGCCTGCGCCTCTTATTAGCAACTTTAAGGCGATGCCTTTGAAGCTGAAATTTAGTGTACCTCTTTCCACTGCATGTTCTCCTGATACATTGGCCAAAATTTGGCGAAAATTTTCAGAATGCCCAAAATTGGGCTGTGTAACAGGAGAACATGCCGTCGAAAGGGATGGCACAAAGTAACGTATCCGGAGAGCAAATCAGTGAGCGAGAAGTGGGGCAGAAGTTTCGAGACAGTGACTGTTTAACGAAGAGACGCAGAATTTTCGAACGCCTCTTGAAAGGCTTCCGCCTCGTATTGGCAACTTTAAGGCGATGCCATTGAAGCTGAAGTTTGGTATACCTCTTTCCACTTCATGTTCTCCTGATACATTGGCCAAAATTTGGCCAAAATTTTCAGAATGCACAAAATTGGGCTTTGTAACAGGAGAACATGCCGTCGAAAGACATGGCACAATGTAACGTCACCGGAGAGCAAATCAAAGAGCGAGAAGTGGCGCAGATGTTTCGAGACAGTGACTGTTTAACGAAGAGACGCAGAATTTTCGAACGCCTCTTGAAAGGCCTGCGCCTCTTATTTGCAACTTTAAGGCGATGCCTTTGAAGCTGAAATTTAGTATACCTCTTTCCACTTCATGTTCTCCTAATATATTGGCCATAATCTGGTGAATATTTTCGGAATGCACAAAATTGCACTTTGCAACAGTAGAACATGCCGTCGAAAGAGATGGCACAAAGTAACGTCTCCGGAGAGCAAATCAAAGAGCGAGAAGTGGCGCAGATGTTTCGAGACAGTGACTGTTTAATGAAGAGACTCAGAATTTTCGAACGCCTCTTGAAATGCCTGCGCCTCTTATTTCCAACTTTAAGGCGATGCCTTTGAAGCTGAAATTTAGTTTACCTCTTACCACTTCATGTTCTCATGATATATTGGCCAAAATCAGGCGAAAATTTCGAGAATGCACAAATGTGGACTTTTTAACAGGAGAACATGCCGTCGAAAGTGATGGCACAAAGTAACGTCTCCGGAGAGCAAATCAAAGAGCGAGGAGTGGCGCAGATGTTTCGAGACAGTGACTGTTTAACGAAGAGACGCAGAATTTTCGAACGCCTCTTGAAAGGCCTGCGCCTCTTATTTGCAACTTTAAGGCGATGCCTTTGAAGCTGAAATTTAGTATACCTCTTTCCACTTCATGTTCTCCTAATATATTGGCCATAATCTGGTGAATATTTTCGGAATGCACAAAATTGCACTTTGCAACAGTAGAACATGCCGTCGAAAGAGATGGCACAAAGTAACGTCTCCGGAGAGCAAATCAAAGAGCGAGAAGTGGCGCAGATGTTTCGAGACAGTGACTGTTTAATGAAGAGACTCAGAATTTTCGAACGCCTCTTGAAATGCCTGCGCCTCTTATTTCCAACTTTAAGGCGATGCCTTTGAAGCTGAAATTTAGTTTACCTCTTACCACTTCATGTTCTCATGATATATTGGCCAAAATCAGGCGAAAATTTCGAGATTGCACAAATGTGGACTTTTTAACAGGAGAACATGCCGTCGAAAGTGATGGCACAAAGTAACGTCTCCGGAGAGCAAATCAAAGAGCGAGGAGTGGCACAGATATTTCGGGACAGTGATTGTTTAACGAAGAGACACAGTATTTTCGAACGCCTCTTGAAAGGCCTCCGCCTCTTATTTGCAACTTTAAGGCGATGCCTTTGAAGCTGAAATTTAGTATACCTCTTTCCACTTTATGTTCTCCTAATATATTGGCCATAATCTGGTGAATATTTTCAGAATGCACAAAATTGCACTTTGCAACAGTAGAACATGCCGTCGAAAGAGATGGCACAAAGTAACGTCTCCGGAGAGCAAATCAAAGAGCGAGAAGTGGCGCAGATGTTTCGAGACAGTGACTATTTAACGAAGAGACGCAGAATTTTCGAACGCCTCTTGAAAGGCCTGCGCCTCTTATTTCCAACTTTAAGGCGATGCCTTTGAAGCTGAAATTTAGTATACCTCTTTCCACTTTATGTTCTCCTAATATATTGGCCATAATCTGGTGAATATTTTCAGAATGCACAAAATTGCACTTTGCAACAGTAGAACATGCCGTCGAAAGAGATGGCACAAAGTAACGTCTCCGGAGAGCAAATCAAAGAGCGAGAAGTGGCGCAGATGTTTCGAGACAGTGACTGTTTAATGAAGAGACTCAGAATTTTCGAACGCCTCTTGAAATGCCTGCGCCTCTTATTTCCAACTTTAAGGCGATGCCTTTGAAGCTGAAATTTAGTTTACCTCTTACCACTTCATGTTCTCATGATATATTGGCCAAAATCAGGCGAAAATTTCGAGAATGCACAAATGTGGACTTTTTAACAGGAGAACATGCCGTCGAAAGTGATGGCACAAAGTAACGTCTCCGGAGAGCAAATCAAAGAGCGAGGAGTGGCACAGATATTTCGGGACAGTGATTGTTTAACGAAGAGACGCAGTATTTTCGAACGCCTCTTGAAAGGTCTCCGCCTCTTATTTGCAACTTTAAGGCGATGCCTTTGAAGCTGAAATTTAGTATACCTCTTTCCACTTCATGCTCTCCTGATATATTGGCCAAAATTTGGCGAAAATTTTCAGAATGCACAAAATTGGGCTTTGTAACAGGAGAACATGCTGTCGAAAGAGATGGCACAAAGTAACGTCTCCGGAGAACAAATCAAAGAGCGAGAAGTGGCGCAGATGTTTCGAGACAGTGACTATTTAACGAAGAGACGCAGAATTTTCGAACGCCTCTTGAAAGGCCTGCGCCTCTTATTTCCAACTTTAAGGCGATGCCTTTGAAGCTGAAATTTAGTATACCTCTTTCCACTTTATGTTC